>NC_055700.1:27819820-28022987 GCF_017639745.1 Melanotaenia boesemani
TCGGCTCTGCAGCAGCCGCACACAGATTCAGGTTTTCCTCCATACCAGGAGACCACTGCGGCTCTGTTTCTGCACCAGGATGTGATCTGACGTCAAACTGGGTTTTTTTCTGCACAGGTGGGCTCATCATTGAGATTAATCTATTTTTTTCAAGAGTTTCAGAAACAAAGGAGAGACTGGACAGAGGTCTATACCATTGTTTCTCACACTGGGGACCTCTTTGGATACATGGAGACACTTGAGGGGGTGCATGAGAAAATAGAAAAATAATAAAAATACTGTTCATTTATTAATTGTTCATTGTGTAATACATATTTAAATTAAATTTAAAAAGTGTAAGCTTATAAACTACAATTTATATAAAGTTTATTTAATAGTAATTAATTCAGGTCAACCATCAAGATTTCTACACATTCTGGCTTAAACCAAATAACATCACCTGTCAGTCATCTGTCATCAGAGTCAACAGCCAAAGAAGAAGTAGAGCCAGTAAAATTCTGTTGGTATTTAGGTGAAAATGTTTACATCCACATGTTGAATCTGACCCAAGACACTAGCTGCGTTTTGATTCGACTGATCAGGATAAACATGCACCATGTAAACACATCCGCCGACCCAATCGGCTTGACTGGAATGATTTTTCTATCTGATCCAGAGGGGTGGTCTAAGCCGGATCAGGATGGGATCAACGGGGGAAAAAAAGCATTCTGATGGTGTCTGAGGTGGATGTTGTTTCTGCACATGCTTGAATTGTGTGGAGGTTAGGGGACGCGATGAGTTTCAGGAAAAACTGGAAAAAAAAAAAAAAAAAAAAAAAAAAAAAACCTTTTTGTTGGAAACTGAAAGATTGAAAGATCACAAAACATTGAATTGTTGAAAGTCTTGATATAAAAAAAAATTAAATCTTCATCTTCGTCTTCTTCTGAATTCGTCCACATGCATGTCAAAAGCAGCTGCATAAATCTTTCCATCATGTAAACACACAGCTGACTGGATCATTTACTCTATCAACCGTGTAAACATGTCAGCTGGAATCTCTGATCAGATGATAGAAGAAATATTTATCCATGTAAATGTAGCTAGCTAACAGCAGCATCTTACCAGAAACAACACCTTGCCTGTTGGGAAGACACCTGGGTTTACTGAAGACTTCATTCTAAAACCCTCCACCACATCATCTAAAGCCCTGGAGTCTTCTTCTGTGGTGTCTGTTCATACTAAGACCAGAACAACCCTCATCATCAATGAACGATATTTACCAACACGTCTGAGATTTTACTGATGAGAGAAGGTTTACCCTGAATTTAGTCATGGATGATCAGCATTAGCATAACTGAAACATGAAGCTGTTGTTTCCAAACAAAAAAAAAACAAAAAAAAAAAAAAAAAAAAAACTTTGCATTGGTCAAAAGTGGGTAAAATGCTGAAAAACTTTGAGAAACACTGTTCTTTAATTTAGTGGTCTCAAACTGGGGGACTTGACCCCCATGAGGAGGGTTGGGAAATAATGCCTAAATTAGGCATAATCTCAGCAAGAAAGGCTGATTTTGGGCATGTAGGTGTTTTATTACAGTGGTTAACTGAATCCACCAAAACCACTTTATCCTCTTTTTTAATGAAGATTCTGATATTTTTTCAAGCCTTACAGATTGATCGGGTGTCCAGAGACAAAGTTATTTAAAAAATAACAACAAATTGACCCTATTTTCTGCAAGAAAAGCTGAATTACAAACACCAACATATGCTATCCTGGGAGTCGCAGCGCAAAAGTTTGAGAAACACTGCTATAATTAGCTAAATGTCCAGGACAAGGAGCAGGTCACCACTTAGCAAGACTTAGCTTAGCTCATGTTGGTCCCCCATGTTGATGCTAACGCTAATGCTATTGGTGGAATCTGAACCAATTCAAAATATTAGAAATAGCTGAAGGAGAAGTCGATATGCAGATCAACCAGTCTAAAGTGTGGAGAGCTGGAACACTGACAAGAACTTTTTTCTTTTGCTTTTTAAATAATTTACCTCAAGCTCAGCATGAAAAAATGAAGCTGTGTGCTCCATGAACAACTATCCAGCCATGATCCAGCAGCACACACCGTTCTCTCTTTCAGCTTCCTCTTGTTTTATTACACAACTCAGGTGAGGAGTAGACGCTGGTCAGGCTTCACGCTGACCCCAGAACAGCTGGACATTCCTCCCCCACTCTAAAACCTGAAAGAGACACAAATCACTGTTAATGGACCACATGAGTCTCTGATTCCTTCTCGCCAGTTTGAGAGGAAGATGATCAATCAGCCTGTGAACGTTCACAGCACCTCATCAATCACATTTAACACCACAGTTTGTGTTTGATTTGATCCCAACTCCATCCACACTGCTGGCCCAGAAGACCTGGGTTACAACCACACTTCCAAAAAACTAAAACCTAAAGCCCTATTAACTAACCACAGCTCTAAAAGAGTTGGGACGTTGTGTAAAATGTGTAAAAGAAAAAACAAAAAGCAATGATTTCTACATCTCAACAACATCAAGTAGATGTTTAGGAGTCATTTTTGATTAGAACATGTAGACTGGTTTAGATCTGGAGTTAATAAATCTGTTGGGATAAAAAAGGAGTGCAACCATCTTATCTCCATAGTTTGATTTATTCCTATTATCTTACTGTAAAATACAAGCTGTCAATAAAGTTCCTTGACAGTTTAACACATTTAAAGCAAATGATGTTAAAGTTCTTCTATTATTATAATTTTTTTACCTTTATTTTTTTTTAATAGTTTAATTTGAATTGTTTTAACCCTGTAATGCCTAAACTTTAGGCTGATCTCTAAACTCCCTTTTTTTCTAAGGCAGGAGGCAGAATTGTGCTGGTGACAAGGTTTATTCCGCAGAACACAGGACAGGGAACCACACACGACAGGGGAATGAACCACATGTAAGGATCTGACAAGGAATAACAGAAAACCAGGAGTACTTATACACAGAGGGAATAACAAGACACAGGTGAAGTGGATGACTAATCAGACCAGGTGAACTAACGAGGCAGGAACAGAAAACCACAGAACATCAGGGGAAAAAAACTAAATATAACCAGAAAACCAAGAACATGAACATAACACACACCAACACCCAGAAATCATGACAGCCTCAGGGGCTGGCCGTACACCAGCTCCACAGACAAAGCCTGGAGGTCCTCTTTAGGGGCAATCTTGAGGCCCAGCATGACCCATTGGAGCTTGTCAACCCAGTTGCTGTCCCTGAGGCCGGCCTGGAGAGAGGCCTTCATGGAACGATGAAAACATTCATACAACCTATTAGCTTGTGGGAGATAGGACGTGGTACGGTGGAGCTTCACCCCTAAGCTGTTTGCTACCGCGTTCTAGAGCTCTGAGGTCAACTCTGAGCCCCGATCCAAGGAGCGGTCAGACGGGGGGCCAAATCGGGCCACCCAAACACAAAGGAATGCCCGCACGATCTCTGTAGCCGTTGCCGTCTTCAGCAGAGCGACCTCAGGCCACTGACGCAGGTGTGCACCCAGTCCTCCACGTCCTTCTTCAGACCACGCCAGACAAATTGGATGCTATCAAATGTTAGGATGGTTTCCTACCAGGTTGAGAAAGACCATGCGCCGCATCAAACACATGCCTACTCCAGGTGGTCGATTCAATGGGTCTTGGACAACCAGAGGAGACATAGCACAACAGCGTGATGCTGCCCTCACCAAAGGGGACATCCTTAAGCTGAAGGCTAGTAGCATCCTGAGTTACTGGACCATTGGGTTAGAGGTTTGATCGGCCGCCATTTGTGCGTAATCAAGCCCCAGGTGGATGGCCCCAGCAAAAGCACAGGAGAGGCAGGCTGATCAATGTTGGTCTTGACGGGTGTAGGGCAAGCAGCTCCCGATCGAAGGTGCTGAAGGCGCCCCGCAATGACATCATGCAGGAACAGCAGCCTGCCATTGCAACCAGCGCTTATATGGCCACTACTTAGCGCCAACCCTTGTGTTTCCCGTCCCCATGTAGCTGCAGGCACGGCAGTGAGTACGGCAGTACTTAGCCTTGAATCCAAAATGTGCATGATAATAACACCAACTCTGTCTGGAGTGATGGCGGGGGCTCACTATCGCTGCAGTGAGCTCCATGTCAACGGAGACAAGTGCAGCAGCGGACAAATCCGTGTCCAGTGACGCAGCTGTGAAGGTGCAGAAGGAGCTGGTCCGTGGGGTCAACTTGCCAGAAAAAAACAATCAGCCTCTTCAGTCAGGGCACGGCAGTCTGTGATGCTGGTGTTAGCCAAAGTGGCTCTTACCGGGGAAGGCAGCTGTCTCAAGAAGAGTTGGACGAAAAGGAAATCGGTCCCCCAAGAGGTCCAACATTATATCCGTCAGCTCAGAGGGTTTACTGTCACCCAAACCTTGCAACGAGAATAGGCGACTGGCTCTCTCAGCATCAGAGAGTTCAAAAGACTTGAGCAGGTGAATTTTGATTGCAGCATACTTATTGTCCACCGAGGGACCAATCTCGTGGCTGTAGAACTGTCGAGTGCCGCTATGACATAGTTGTAGTGGTGGCGTCCACAGTAATGTCACGCAAGGCAAACTGTGCTTCACCCTGGACAAACAACGCCGAGGCAGACGACTCCCAGAATTCTGGCAGCTTCAGAGACTGCATTCGTAGTCATCATCGGTCAGGGAGTCAGGGTCAGCAGTGTGGAATTTGTAGAAAGAAAGCAAAGAACCAATTTCTCACTTCGACTACACAACCGTGTGTCGTTTTATTGACACCAGAAATTTTTTTTTAATTTTTTTTAATGGTTTATAAAACATTTGGGCTGCTTTTACACACTGGATATAGTGCTATGTAAATAAAATGAACAATGAGAACCAGTGATATTCATATACGTGGCTAACCAGTGTGTTAAATATGGGCGGACTCAGTATGAGGGTCTGGGTTAAAAACAGAGCCACTCTCCAGTCAATAGATCCAGAAACTACAGGAACAACTTAACTTGTGTTAACTGGTTTATAACTGGTCTCTCTGAGTGTGTAGTATGCAATATAAGTCATGTTCAAACCATTATTTTCTTCTGTGAGATTAATGACTTTTTCTCTTTGTAATACCAATCAGCGCTTTTTCAAACTCAAATTTTTCAAATTCAAATTATCTATAAATAGAACAGACTTTTGTTTTTGACATTGGAAAGAGCTTAAAGCTGCTTTTAGGGTTTCGAGACATCCAAGAATCCCTGTATTTCACGCAATGGTTCTAATCAAAGTTAACAATGATCCAACTGGATAGTAATTAGTGACATCTATTGATTGGCCACTCCACACTGTTGTTGTTGTATTGTTCAGCACTAAACTTGAACTTTAACTTGAACCCAACTGAAAATGTGCCCAAGTAACATAAGATTATACATATATATATATATATATATATATATATATATATATATATATATATATATATATAAATATATATATATATATATATGTTACTTTTATTTTTTATTTAAAATATTACATTTAATATCTTCCATGTTATTTTAGTTTTTACCAAATTAACCCCTGCAGAATGGACCCTTCAAAGGGCCAGTTTTGGCCCTCAGGCCATATGTTTGACACGCCGGGGTAAATAATGGAATCATATTTCTTATGTGAAAGGTGTCCTAATGTAGAAAGTTTATTTAAATGTAGATGTAGATGTATAGAAAGAGTTATTTAAGAGGTCATGTCTAATCTTTTATCCTGTACAGACATGGATTCATACAAACATGGCTTTATTTTTCCAGTGTGGATGATGCTCAGTATATTTTTTAAACCCTCATTTATCTTTTTCTCATAGTTGTTTTGTTATAAGTGGAGGCTGAAACTAGCATGCATGTCGGCCACATCCTCTGTTACCTTCGGTCTTTGGAACTGTCAGTCTGCAGCAAACAAAGTAGAATTTATCAGTTCATTGATAAATCTCTCTGACATTCAGGTCCTAGCCCTGACTGAAACCTGGATCCGTCCAGAAAACACAGCTACGCCAGCTGCCCTTTCTGTCAATGCAGAATTTACCCAAACACCTCACTCTGCTGGACGAGGACGAGGAGGTGGAATGGGCATTCTTATTTTTATAAAGTGGATTTTTACCTCTCTCCCTCCTATGGCTAACTGCTCATCACTTGAGTATCTTGCAGTAAAGGTCTCTACACCCATTACTGCATACATCCTGGTCATTTACAGCCTCCAGGAGGCAATATAGATGAGTTTGTCTCTGAAATGGATATGATTCTCTCTGACATTCCTGATGATGGCACACCACTAATTGTCATGGGAGACATGAACATTCACATTGGCAAACCACAAGTAACGGACTTTCTGGCTCTCATCTACTCTTTCGATCTCAAACTGGTACAGACCCCTCCAACACACAAAGCTGGTAATACTCTTGACATGGCTCTGACCAGAAACTGCTCCACAGCCGACCTGTCCGTCACCCCGCTGCATCTCGCAGACCACTTCCTGGTTAAATTCTCTGTCTTCCTTCCTCATGTCACTCAAGCGGCTCCAAAAATGGTGTCCTACCACAGAAACTTGAGATCCCTCAGACCTACACAGCTGTCTGATGAGGTTTACTCTACTTTCCCTTCCCACTCAGACTTCTCCTTACTGTCTGTTAATGAGGCTACAGAAACACTCTGCTCCTCTCTCGCCTCCTCTCTGGACAAACTCTGTCCTCTGGTGTCAAAACCAGCTAGACAAAACCCTTCCAGTCCATGGCTCACAGAGGATCTTAGGGAGCACAGAGCAGGACTCAGGGCTGCAGAAAGAAAGTGGCGGAATCAAAAGAACACGTTGACTTGTCTGAGTACCAGCAAAAACTTGAAACTTTCACATCCAGCCTAAAGGCTGCGAAGATAGCCTTTTATCAGAACAAGATCCGCAATGCTCCCAACACACGACAATTGTTCATGGTGTCTAACGCTCTTCTATCGCCACCACCTGCTCAGCCTCCCACTGTGTTGACTGTAGAAATGTTTGCTTCCTACTTCACTGAAAAGGTCGCTACCATCAGTAACCAATTCACTGAGCCTGACCAACTCAGCCTTACCAAACCAGCTACTGGTGCCTCACTCTGCTCCTTCCGCTCTCTAAATGAGGACGAAGTCTCTAAACTTCTAGTCAACTCAAAACCCACGACCTGTCCTCTCAATCCTGTTCCCTCTGATATGCTGCAGAGCATTTTACCTACAGTCAAACCTGCAGTAACCATATTATCAACTCCTCTCTTAAATCTGGTGTCTTTCCCTCTGCCTTTAAGCAAGCTCGGGTTACCCTGCTGCTGAAGAAACCCACACTCAACCCAGCCCAGGTTGAAAACTACCGGCCGGTCTCACTGCTTCCATTCATGTCTAAACTACTAGAGCGTGCCGTCTTCAGTCAGGTCTCACAGTTCCTCCAAGACAACCTGTTCAGTCCATATTAATCTGGCTATAGGCAAGGCTGCTCTACTGAAGCTGCTCTCCTGTTAGTTACTGATTCCCTACGGGTTGCCAGATCCACTGATCAATCCTCAACCCTTATACTGCTAGACCTGTCCGTTGCCTTTGACACTGTCAACCATCATATACTGTTCTCCACACTCTCGGAGCTTGGCATCTCAGGATCTGTTCTCTCGTGGTTTACATCCTACCTCACAGGAAGATCCTTCAAAGTATCTTGGCGAGGGGGAATGTCCAGATCACATGGGCTGACAACAGTGGTACCTCAAGGCTCGGTGCTTGGCCCTCTTCTCTTTTCACTATACACCTCCTCACTCGGTGCAGTCATTAACTCTCATGGTTTCTCCTACCACTGCTATGCAGATGACACTCAGCTTTTCCTTTTCTTCCCACCTTTACCATACCATACTACATTTATTTACATAGCACTTTAAAAATACAACACATGGCTGACCAAAGTGCTGCTCAACAAGTAAAACACAGGACAGAAATAATTAATAGAAACACTAAAAACAAAAAAGAAACAATACAATCAGAAAACAATAAAAGCAATGTCAAACTCACACTGGATTAAAAGCCAAAGAATAAAAGTATGTTTTCAAAGAAGATTTAAAAATGTCAACTGAGGGAGCTTGTCATATATGTAATGGAGGCTCATTCCAGGACTTTGTGGCCACAACAGAAAAAGCTCCATCACCTCTTGTTATTTTTTGTGATTTTGGAATGACACAACATATCAATGTGAATATCAGCATGTTGCTGATATCTCCGCATGGATGAAGGATCACCACCTTTAACTAAATCTGTCCAAGACCGAGCTTATTGTCTGTCCAGCCAATCCTTACTTACTGCCACAGATAAGCGTGCAGCTCGACTCTGTACCTACGTCTTCTACCAGGAATCTTGGTGTCGTGGTAGACAATAGTGATGAGTGGGTCGGGGTTTTTTCCGACCCGCGGGTCCCGCTCTTTTAAAAAAAATGGACCGCACCAAACCGCCCCGCACCTCCGCTTCTATTTTTTTAACCTGACCCGCCCCGCCAACACATGATATTGACGAATGCTTTTATTTAGTCTGAGAAAGGTGCATATGGTCTCCTAAATTGGCACTGGAAACTGGCAACACAAAATGTATTTTCATTTGAACGTTAAGCCTATAAACATAAATAGGCAAATAAAGTGTTTTAAAGCGTTTAAGTGTTATGAAGCACATAGCCAATGCTGCTGCTGTTGTCTGCACTGATTACCACACTGAACCTGTCCCAAACCTGTGATTTAGCCATTTGACCCTCCTTCTTCTTTTAAGGACGTAAACTCCCGAACGAATGTTATTCAACACTTCTTCTTCCATCTTTTGTTGCTTGTCTGCTTGGCGCTTTCTGCACGTAGCCTGCGTAGCCTACTACGCGCCTACGTGGACATTACGTTATAAAACGTGACCTGTGTTTAAATAACTGACAAATATTTTGTCTTACATGTTATAGTAACAAAATGTAGACACTGATTAAGGTCTTTATTTTCAGTTTGACAAAAAATAAAATTATTAGATAGAACTAGATATTTCAGAATAGTAAACCACACCAACCCGCCCACAGTAAAGCGAAAATTCTTTGACCCGCCCCAACCCGAACCACGGGTAACCCGCGGGTTAGGGGGCGGCCCGCGCATCACTAGTAGACAACCAGCTGACCTTTAAGGACCATGTTGCCTTGGTTGCTCGATCTTCCACATTTGTTCTCTACAACATCAGGAGGATCAGACCCTACCTGACAGAACACACAGCCCAGCTTCTGGTCCAGCTCTGGTCATTTCACACACTGATTACTGCAACTCCTTACTGGCTGGTCTGCCTGCTAAATGCATCTGTTAAGTGACTGTAGAATAGAATAGAATAGAATAGAATAGAATAGAATAGAATAGAATGTTTTAGTCTTTTTTTCAGTTTTACTGGAGCTGTTAGTAATTTGACGTCTGTGTACAGAAAACTTCTCAAACTCTTTCCTGAAATCTGAATTCAGTGTTAAACTGTCACAAAGGACAACATGCAGCATGCACGAACACACCACCACACTGTAAACAGCTTTTATAGTCAGATCTGCTGCAGGGTGACAGAGTACACATGACTTATTATTTTTCTTTAGATTGATTTGATGTTAGAATTAAACGTGAAGTGTGTAATAAGCATTGTGTGTGTTTTAGTGTGGCGGGTGTGATTTAGGTCAGACAATAATCATAGCAGCCATGTTTTTACTGCTCATTGTTTTCCTCCTGAACATTCCCTCCTCCAACCTCATACTCCCACATCCACGTCGGAAAGCTGCAGCTCTCAGACTGTCCCTGAACCGAAGGAGATTCTGGAGTCTGGATCAAAGGGGGCGCCGTCTTAGCTGAGCCAAACTACTGAGCCAACGGGTGGTGGAAGTGGGGGCCACAGGCTACTATTCTGTGTGGGTCATAAGTGTCAGATTTATGGAGCACTGACGTAGGTACGGCATGTCGGAGGAGTTAGTAGAATTATTTTTTATAACCAGTGACGAGTCAGAGAGAAAATCAGAACCAGAACAGCTGAGACAGACTCATCAGATGCATTACGACCGACCAGTTTTTATTTCACAGACACTGAATTCTGTCCTCACTTTGTTCACACTTTTCTCCATCATTGTTGTTTATAAAAAAAAAAACAGTGGGCAGAACCAGTGTAGAAATATAAAAATAGAAGGAGCAGCTGAAATATAGAAATAGAAAATCCAACAAGTTTAGCTTTTAAATCCACTGGAAACACGATAAAATACCAAGATTAGATACTGAGATGGTTTTACACGTTTAATGTGGGAATGGTTTAAAACACGCAGTCAGGAAAATGAGGAACATTCTGTATATCGTTTCGATTGAAAGGCTCTAAATAATCAATCAGTCAGTCAAACTTTATTTTAAAGCAGGAAAAAAATTCAAAGCAAATTCCAAACAAGTAGGAACAGGGTGATGTTTACATTGTGTAGCATGAGCATCCCCTCTTCTTGTCCCCTGCACACAGAGATTCCTCTTGATTCTCTTAATCTTCTGATGACATTCTACACTGTAGATGGTGGATCTTCAAAGTCTGAGGAACATTTTTCTGAAGTGGTTCCACAGTTTTAGAACTAGCTTGTTTCAGATTGGTGAGCCTCTGTCCATCATTCCATCTGAGAGACTCTGCCTCTCTGAAATGCTCCTTTTATACCCAGTCATGTTACTGACCTGTTGCCAGGTAACCTGATTAGTTGTCAAATGCTCCTCCAGGTGTTTCTGGTTTGTACCAGTTACTTTTCCAGCCTTTTGTTGCTCCTGTTCCAACTTTTTCCATCAGATTCACTATCAGCTCATATTTTCCATCACATGGTGAAACGTCTGTTTCATCATCTGACATGTTGGTGATCTTCTATTGGAAATAAAATATGACTTGATGAGATTCTGCTGTTATTTACATTTTACACATCATCCCTACCAATTTGGAGTTGGAGTTCTTAAAAAACAAGAAATTCCACCCAAGCTGGGATGTAAAAGGATTTTACTCTCAGTGACATTTAGAAGGTGATCACGGTGAAAATTTGATGGAAAAAAGAACAAAATAAATCCCAGAAATTTGTGTGAGTTAAAACGAGAGACAAATAAGTCAAAGTCAGCTTTATTGTCAATTCTGCAGCCTTTACAGAACAGAGAATTAAAACTGTGGTTCTGTCAAACCTTGGTGCATAAAATACAAGAATGAAGCCCATAAACAAACAAAACAAGTACTATAAAACTTGTAAAATTCATATACATTTCTAGAGGATATTTCTGGACTGAATTGGAAATATGATGGTAGAACTCCATGTAAATATAGACAAGTAAATGTTAATTTAGTTCGTTGTTCTTGTCCATGGACTCCAGATGAAAAACACTAATGTTCATCAATATACAATGTCCCTGTAAAAATAAACTGATAAATTAAAATCAGATTAAAAGTACAGTAAATAAAAACGTTTAACCATTTATAGCCCCAAACCTGGAAAAACGTGACTAAATAAACAAGCTAAAGTTAACGTCTCCTCCATTTGTTCAAGATTAAAAAGTGCTTTACAACAGGAATGAAAATGAATAAAAAGACATAAGAAAACACAAAACACATACAGTCATAAAACCCTCGTTTAAATAAAAAGCCTATAATTAAGAACTTTGTCTTTAAAAGAATGATTTTTAGCCAGAAATCTGAGAATAAACGTCTAAGTTTGATCTAAATGTTGAACTGCTAGTGTGTGTGAGTGATTTTCCTTTCTAGCATCCAGCTCTCCATCCAGCATCGTTCTGTGGGCAGTAATGATGTTATTCGATGCTTTTTAAGGCAGTGTGTCAGCTGTTTGGGAGGAGTCTGCTGTGTCTTTGTTGGGATAATATTATTGTTTTGGACTTGGCCGATCAGAGGAGGTATGGACATTAATCTCATAGTGTTATTCCAGCTCCAGCTCGGTGGGGTTGTAACATCTCTTTTCTAACACGCACATCCATCAACCACAGAGCCACTGCAGCCTCTAAAGGCAGACAAATAAAAACCCAACGTCTGATGTGTCACAGCAGATTCAGACTTTTGCTTTCTGAGTTATTGGACTCAATCAGAGCGACGATTACTTCATCATATGTGTGTCTGCTCACAGAAACAGTTATTGTGGCTTGTAGTGGGTTGCAGTCAGATTCCTAAATGAATTCAGAAAGGAGGATTGTGTTGTTTAGCCTGGACGGTTCTCATGTTTGTGGACAGCAGCTCTGACAGATACATGTCAGCCAATCTGTGGTTGGCTGCACGCGCCTCCCTCTGCTTTCTCCTGTTTAATCGTTTTATCGTCTCCCAGGGGAATTTCTCTGGCGTTTAGCAGGCTGAGACGACACAACACCTCCAGGTCTGATCCAAAAGCGCCCGCTCCAAGCTGTCCACGTTATTAACTTCCTGCTCTGCTCGGTTATCCAAACACACACGCCTTTTCTTTTCTTTTTTAATTGTATTTTACAGACGTCTGTAATCTCAGCGTCAACAAACATTATGAATCTCTGTTTGTTTTGTGAGATTAAATGAAAATGAAAAATATTTAATTAATCCAGGAGAAAACTTTTAAGGTTTTGTGTTTATTTGTTGTTATTAAAAGTCATTAGTAATTGCACCAGAATCCTAAAAAATTGGCTCTTTGTGTAAAATGTAAATAATTAAAACCTCATCAGCTCATATTTTATTCCCAGTAGAACATAAACAACACATCAGATGTTAAAACTGAGACATTTTACATGTGATGGAAAATATGAGCTGATAGTGAATCTGATGGCAGCAACATGTCTGGAAAAAGTAGTTCCAGGGTGATGTTCAGCATGGTGTAAAAAGTAGTTCCAGGGTGATGTTCAGCATGGTGTAGCATCCCCTCTTCTTCTAACATGTCTGGAAACATCTGGGAAGTGAGGAGACCAGTTGCTGGAGTTTTAGGAGAGGAATGTTGTCCCATTCTGGTCTGATGCAGGATTCTAGCTGCTCTACAGTCCTGGACCTTGGTTGCTGGATTTCTGCTTCCATGATGCTCCAGATGTTGTGTATTGATGAAAGGTCTGGACTGCAGGCAGGCCAGTTCAGCAGCCGGACTCTTCTCCTGTGAAGCCATGCTGCTGTGATGGATGCAGGATGTGGTTCAGCATCGTCTTGCTGAAATCTCCAAGGTCTTCCCTGAAAGAGACGTTGTCTGGATGGGAGCAGATGTTGCTCTAAAACCTCCATGTACTTTTCAGCATTGATGGAGCTTCACAGATGTGGAAGCTGCCCACGCCATAGGCACTAAGACTGGAAGTCTCCCTGAGTCCACGCAGTGGTTTCCAGTAGAGACTCATATCTGCTTTTAATGCAGAAGATCACCAGCATCCAGCCTTGTCCCATGCAAACAGAGATTTCTCCTGATCCTATGATCTTCTGAGGAACATTTTTCTGAAATTGTACCACAGTTTTAGATCCAGTTTGTTTCAGATTGGTGAAGCTCTGTCCATCGTTTCATCTCAGAGAGACTCTGTTTCTCTGAAATGCTCTATTTATACCCAGTCATGTTACTGACCTGTTGCCAGTTAACCTGATTTGTTGTCAAATGCTCCTCCAGTTGATTTTTATTTGAACCAGTTACTTTTCCAGCCTTTTGTTGCTCTTGTTCCAACTTTTTGGGATTTGGGGTTGTGTTATTTAGTCCTTTAAGTTCTTGTTGTGCAGTGTTATCACTGTCCAAGTCAATCAAGGTTCTATTTTTAAATCTTTTATCAGTGTTTTAGACAATACACACATTAGTAATGAGACCAAGTTAAATATATATTCAAATATACTGCAGGTAAAACATGTAATAACAAACAAAATGATGAGGTTAAAGGCAAATATTAAAACAACTGAAATTTAATTAAAGATAGAAGCAGCAATGATTAACAGACTTAATACCAGTTCAGGGACTCAGAGTTTTGAGATCTCCTCAGTTAATAAAGAAATGGTGAACTGATTCTTTCCAGTTAAACTCTGATAAGGCAGAATGATGAATCATTGCCTCTGATGGGGTGATTCATAAATCCTGCAACAAAACAGCTGTTTAGGCACCTCTGTTCAGTCTATCCAGATAGATTTTTGTCTCCAGACCTTCACTCCAAACAACTGGTCTGAAACAGCTTTTTTGACCTGAGTATTACTTTATTAATTCCTAGGACTTATTTACTTCTATGACTACTTTAATCATTCCTAAGACTTCTTTAGTCATTCCTAGCACTACTTTACTCAATCCTAGGACTTCTTGTTCCTCAAACTACTTCATTCATGCTTGGAAAGTATTTACTCATTCCTAGGTCTACTTTACTCATTCGTAAGACTTCTTCACTCATTCCTCGAACTACTTCATTCATTCCTGTAAAGTATTTACTCAATTCTAGGTCTACTTTACTCGTTCGTAGGAATGCTTCACTCATTTCTAGGACTACTTTACCCAATCCAAAGATTACTTGACTCATTCCTAGGACTTCTTTGTTGTTCTTCGAACTACTTCATTCATTCCTAGAAAGTATTTACTCATTCCTAGGACTACTTTACTCATTCCTAGGATTACTTCACTGATTCCTAAGACTTCTTCACTCATTCCTCGAACTACTTCATTCATTCCTGTAAAGTATTTACTCAATTCTAGGTCTACTTTACTCGTTCGTAGAACTGCCTCACTCATTTCTAGGACTACTTTACCCAATCCTAAGACTACTTTCCTCATTCCTAGGACTTCTTTGTTGTTCCTCGAACTACTTCATTCATTCATGGAAAGTATTTACTCATTCCTAGGTCTACTTTATTCATTCGTAGGACTACTTCACTCATTCCTAGAACTACTTTTATCATTCCTAGGACTACTTTAATCAATCCTAGAACTTCTTCACTCATTCCTTGAACTACTTCATTCATTCCTGGAAAGTATTTACTCATTCCTAGGACTACTTCACTAATTCCTAGGGTTACTTCACTCATTCCTAGGACTACTTTACTTCTAGGACTAATTTATTTATTTCTTGGACTACTTTACTTCTATGACTAATTTTTAAATTCCTAGGACTACTTCACTCATTCCTAGAACTACTTTATTCATTCCTAGGACTACTTTACTTCCATGACTACTTTATTCATTCCTAGGATTACTTTGCTTATTCCTAGTACTGCTTTATCAATTCCTAGGATTACTTCACTCATTCCTAGGACTGCTTTACTTCTAGGACTACTTTATTAATTCCTAGGACTATTTCACTTATTCCTAAAACTATGTTACTCATTCCTAGGACTGTTTTTCTCATTCCTAGGACTACTTTATTCATTCCTAGGGAAAGGTTACTCATTACTATAACTACTTTACTCATTTCTGGGTCTTCTTTACTTCTAGGACTACTACACTTATTCCTAAGACTACTTCACTCATTCATAGGAGTACTTAACCATTCCTAGAAATACTTTACTTATTCCTTGGACTACTATACTAATTCCTAGGATTGTGTAATTCATTCCTAGGACTACTTTACACATTCTTAGAAATACTTTACTCATTCTTAGCATTCCTTCACTCATTCTTAGGAGTACTTAACTCATTACTATGATTACTTTACTTATTCCTAGGTTTACTTAACTCATTCTCAGAATTACTCATTCCTATGACTACTTTACTTCTAGGACTACCTTTTTCATTTCTGTTCTACTTTACCTATTACTGGGACTACTTTACTCATTCCTAGATTAACTGGGCTTCTGTAGTTTGGTTTCACATAAAGTAATGTGCTTTTCTTTTAGGAGGACATAAACATTTACATTCTGTACTGTGTTCCCAGTGAATTTACTTTGACACAGTAACACATGTCTCAATTCTGACCCTCTTGTAGTAATCTCACATGTCTCAGCTTTCTTTTGAGACTGAAATTATACATATAGCCCTTGTAACTCTCAAGATTTCCCTAATTTATTTTGGGGATGTGATTTCAGACAGGAGGCAGAAAAAAATAGACCTCTTCAAGAACATGTCAAGCTAGTAAACCATTTTGGGGAAAATATCGTTAAGATTTGCGGGAAGACAGGCAGGAACCAGGAAGGAGCAGACAGCAGATTCTGTAAAGCAGTAACAGGTTTATTTAAAGTGAGTCCAGAGTCCTTGGGAAGCAACTGAGGCAGGGGTGATAGCAGGGCAGCAGGCCAGAATGACAGCTCGTGGTGGGATCTTCAGACTGGGAAGGTGGCACTCTTCTGCAAAGGTAGGTAGACAGGACAAAAATTACACGTAAGACTGTACACAAAAAAAAACTCAAACAAATCTCTTAATGGCCGGTGTTGTACCACTAGGGAAAGGCAACGATCTGGCAACGAGTGAACTGCAAACTAGCTCTTACGTAGGCTGAGAAAGTCAAACAGCAGCAGGTGAGTGGCATCTCCCATTACCACCAGGTGAGGAGAATCTCCAATTAGCACCACCATGCCCAGTAGGATCTCTGAACCACAACAAAAATAGAACATGACAAAATAATAGTAAAATACAATCCTGACAAATATAGAGAACTGGATGAGTATACTGATATCTAAATATCTGAGGTTGTCTTTATTGTTTAATCATACAGAGCTATAAGTTGAGAAAACACCCTCCTGTTTCATTTAGTCTAGTTTTAAGTGTTTTCTGATGTGCTTTTAGAACTTTTCCTTCTCTTTAGAGGCAGCAGAACCTCCCAGCTGTTCCACACACCACCCTCACCTCCACCTTATCCTCATTTATTATCCAGCCTCAGTGTAGTGATCTCATCTCAGACATTGGAGGCTTTTTCCACTTCAGTCTCTAAATATGTGCTGAAGTCGTCTGACCTGGTAACGGTCAGCGCTGTGAGAAAAAACACGTTGATGGTGACAAAACAGCTTCTTCTTTAAAATCATCTCCACCTTTCAACATGTGATTTTATCCTTCATAGTGTTACCTCAGTTATCTCAGTCACCTTGGCCACCATGGTTACTCAGTTCTGGTCTGAAGAAAGAGTCTAACTTAGAACTAGTAGTTACCGTTTTAACACCAAAGCTGAGGTAAACTGGTGCTACAGCAGGAAGAACTCTGCAGGGAAACAGAGACGAACCCCACTGTCGAGACTGTGATTCCCATAAAAATCCCAACCAGTTCCAAACAAGTTTGGACTCTGTGTAAAATATAAATAAAAACAGAATATGATGATTTATAAATTTCATCAAACCATATTATATTCCCGGTAGAAGATAAACAACAGATGATGAAAATTAGACATTTTACCTTGTGATGGAAAATATGAGCTGATAGTGATTATGAAGGCAGCAAAACGTCTGGAAAAAGTTGGAGCAGGAGCAACAAAAGGCTGGAAAAGTAACTGGTACAAACCAGAAACACCTGGAGGAGCATTTGACAGCTAATCAGGTTAACTGGCAACAGGTCAGTAACATGACTGGGTATAAAAGAAACATTTCAGAAAGGCGTAGTCTCTCAGATGGAAATATTACATGCCCAGCACCCTGTGTGGGCCCCAGTGGGCAAGGCCCTCCTATCCAGGAACTAGCCTTTTTATTTCAATTTATATACTTGTAAATATAATTTTCATTTAATATTTAACCAACAGTTATTTTCAAACTGATACTAAATCATCATGATTAGAATTGGTTCCTGTGTGAGTGCTGAGAATACGTTCCTCTTGTGTCTGTTTGTGAAGTTATCATGGCGCTCCGTCATTGGCTAGCTTCATTGATATCTTTGGACAATGGACATGAGAAAGTGGTCAAACAATATCAATATCAACCACTTCCAGCAGCTCTGGTGATTTCAGCAACGGGTCATGTATCCCACCCCTTTTCCTCATTGTCTGCAGCTGCATTAAACTCAGCCCTGCTCTGATCCATCCTTATAAAGTGAGTAACACTAACATTTTTTACTGATGGTATTTTAGTATGTTAGGTTCTGGTGCATTGCAGATGTTTTTTTCATGTTATACAGAGTTGATGTAAGTTGCACAAACTGAACCAGGATCAGTTTGGTTGAGCTGAAGTAGCCTTTCTCTAGGATGAACTTACATAAAGGACCCGTGCAGGTTAGTTTCTGAGCGATCCTCTATGGTTCCTCTTTAACTGGATGTAGAACTTTGTCCAGTGGTTCATTATGAAAACATCAGTGCTGTTCTGCAAAACTATGATCCATGCTGCTGAACCTATGTCTCTGTTAAGGTTCTTATAAACTGATCCTGGCCTCAGTCTGTCATTTAATTATAAGGTCTGATTACTGGTTGGGATCACAAGTCTGCCTTCATTATTCATAAATGAAATGTTCTATGTACTGTTGATTCTGTCACAGCTAATATCAGCTGGATCCAGTTTTTAGTGTCACAGAAGTGCTGTTTTGTTTAGTAGCAGTAGTAGTAGTAGTAGTAGTAGTAGAGGAAAATGCATTTTAATGGTATTTACCCAATTTGCTTCGATATAGGCCAATTATTGAATTATTAAACTGAAATCTCTTCTTATAAAGTCTACTTGAGTTGAAGATATTTGGAAAACATTGAATTCTCTTTTATTTACAGTTAACACAGTGATTGGGCTATCTGTAAATAATTAATAAATAGATAGCAGTTTTAGTTGTGAAGATGTCCAGATTGTCTGACCCTGATGGAGACAGTTGAACCTGAAGCTGTTTATCTGTCCAGCTGTTATCAGGTGCTTCCACCAGAACTAAATGCCTGATGTTTACGGACTCTTCACTGATCTAAACTGAATTCATTCATGTCATACTTGCTGTTATCAGTGAAAGCAGATGGACTGAGACCGGCTCGGTTCTGTGGACCACATCCGTCGCAGACATGAGGTCATTGTTTCCAGCAGGACAGTTTGTCAGAGGGCAGACTGTGGTTTGGTTTGGAGGTCACCACCCTCCACCCAAAAACACAAACTAAACTCAGCCAAGACTAATTCCTTGCTTCACCCCTCTCTAAACTCTCCTTGCCGACATTTCAAACCTTAATGCTCTAAGATATAAACTTTCATTTAAATTTTACTTCTGTAAACACCATGAAAAATACATTTGAAAGAGCAGAATCCTCCTTTATCTTTTCAGTCCTCTGAATAGATGATGTGTGTCTCTCCCATGATTTGGATCCTGTTCATGAAGCCGTTGTGTCTGAGTGGTTTTACAGGTAAACCATCATGTGATGCTGAGTCATGTGATGCTGAGACATGTGATGCTGAGTCATCTGAAGCTGAGTCATCTGAAGAGAAACTGTGGAAATACAGCCCAGTGGGGATGTGTGCTGCTGCTTCATTATGTTGGTTAAATTAGAAACAGATTTTTCACCGTCCTTCAGTCTGCAGCCGCTCAGCAGTCGGCTGTGGGTGTGTTTATTATCCTTACACAACAAAAAACTCTCCAGGGACAAAAACTAGTCCATCGCTCTGTTGTAAAACAAACAATTATTCAGTTAAACAGATAAATAGCCAATTAAAGTTAGAATAAAATATTAAACTAACATTTACATAACAAATATGTTTATAGTTTCATAACTGTGTAAACAAATGTTTTTCATAAAAGGACAAAGAAAACAAAACAAATGTTGATATTTGAATTTGCTGAGAAAGACCTTTCCCCTTTGGTTGTTAATTATAATTTAAACGTAACCTTCATTATACTCCAGAGTGACACTTTTACGGCCCAGAAGTGACCACATGTAATGTGACATTAAACGCAGCACGCTGTGTTCAAATGTCCTACCTCCTCCGATGCAGAAATGTGACGTCTTTCTCTCTTCGATGAGGTTTCTTTGAAAAACATCAGATATGTGTGGTTCACAGAAGAGCCAGGGCCGCTGCTAGCTATCAGGGGGCCCTAATCACAGCTGCTGTGTGGGGCCCCCAAACAGACACCCTCTCAGAGAGCCCCCAAAACATGAAGATGTCCACATTTAGCAGTACATTTGTCTTTATTTATCCAGTAAATTTTCACTATTGACTGTCAAGGAGCTAGTTAATTTACTACCTCCTTTAAGTCATTATGGACAAAAATGTCCACTTCCAAAGAAGCCAATATAAAACTTTACAGATTTCTATTTTTTTTTTTTTTTTTTTTTTGAAAAACAAACAGTCCTTCTCAAAACTACAAAATGTAGTATATTATATATGTAAAGAATTTTAAGGATTTTGACCCTTAAAATGGCAGTTTGATTACTTAATGCCACTGTTGCTGTTGTTGACCTCGTTTTTTAGGACAAAATTGTCCCATTAAGTCACATCAAATTCACAGCTGTAAGAAAAATAATTATACTTTCTGTCACGTTATTTTTCTAGATTAACTGAAATTTGTGATTTTTACCACTAAAAATGCTTCATTACAGGTTGGAGTATAAAATACTGTTAGAAAACCTTTAAAAATAATAATCTTAACAATTTTTAAGAGACTTTCTAGTGAACAACGGAAGTGATGGTCAGATTAGATAAAAATTTGCCCAAATGTACAAAAATGTCCAAAATGATCCACAAGATTTAATGTTCTCATAATGTTGTCAAACTTCCAGATCCAGATCAATATTACCAAATATATTAACATGAGAAAGTAAAACCATATTAAATACCAAAGATACTTCTGAATTAACAATGATACGTTACAAGTGATAGATTAACAAATTAAATTTACCACAACCACGATAAACCGGAATCACAATCATTCTGACATTTACAAAATGTAAATGGACAGTCTTCTTCCATGTCCTTCCCCATGTCTTCTCCATGTCTTCCTCAATGTCTTTCCTCCATGTCCTTCCCCATGTACTTTATCATGTCCTTCCTCCATGTTCATCCTCCATATTTTCCTCCATTTCCTTTCCCTTGTCCTTCCTCCATGTCTTCCTCCATGCCTTTCCCCATGTCCTTTCCTATCTCCTTCCTCCATGTCTTCCTCCATGTCCTTCCCCATGTCCTTCCTCCATGTCTTCCTCCATGTCCTTCCCCATGTCCTTTCCCATGTCCTTCCACCATATCTTCGTCAATGTTTCCTCCATGTCTTCCTCCATGTCCTTTCCCATGTCCTTCCCCATGACCCTCCTCCATGTCCTTCCTCCATGTTCTTCCTCCAAATTTTCCTCCATGTCCTTTCCCATGCCCTCCTTCCATGTCGTTGCTTCATATTTTCCTCCATGTCCGGTCCCATGTCCTTCCATGTCTTCCTCCGTGTCTTTCCCCATGTCCTTTCCCATGTCCTTCCTCCATGGCTTCCTCCATGTCATCCTCCATATCCTCATCCATGTTTCCTCCATGTCCTTCCCCATGTCTTTCCCCATGTCCTTTTCCATGTCCTTCCCCCATGTCCTTCCTCCATGTCTTCCTTCATGTCTTTGCCCATGTCCTTTCCCATTTCTTCCTCCATGTCTTCCTCTGTGTCTCTTCCTCAAAGTCATTCCTCCATGTCTTCTTCCATGTCCTTCCCCCATGTCCTTTCTCCATGTCTTCCTCCATGTCCTTCCTCCATGTCTTTCCCAATGTCCTTTCCCATTTTTTCCTCCATGTCCTTCCTCCATGCCTTCCTCCATGTCCTTCTCCATGTCCTTTCCTAGGTGTTTCTACATGTCCTCCCCCATGTCCTTTCCCATGTCCTTTCTCCATGTGCTTCCCCATGTCCTTTCCCATGTCTTTTTCCATGTCCTTTCCCATGTCCTTCGCCATGTCCTTCCCCATGATCTTCCTCCTTTTCTTCCTCCATGTCCTCCCTCCATATCCTCATCCATGTTTCCTCCATGTCCATTCCTATGTCCTTTTCCGTGTCCTTCCTCCATGTCTCCTTCCATGTCCTTCCCCATGTCCTTTCCTATGTCGTTCCTCCATGTCCTTCCTCCATATCTTCGTCAATGTTTCCTCCATGTCTTCATCCATGTCTTTCCCTATGTCCTTTCCCATTTGTTCCTCCATGTCTTCCTCCATGTCTTTCCCCATGTCCTTTCCCATGTCGTTCCTCCATGTCTTCCTCCATTTCCTCGTCCATGTCTTCTTCCATGTCCTTCCCCATGTCCATTTCCATGTCCTTCCTCCATGTCCTTCCCCATGGCCTTGCCCATGTCCTTCCCCATGTCCTTTTCCATGTCCTTCCCCATGTCCATCCTCATGACATTCCCCATGTCCTTTCCCATGTCCTTCTCCATGTCCTCCACCATGTCCTTCCCCATGTCCTTTGCCATGTCCTTCCTGCATGCCCTTCCCCATGGCCTTCCCCATGTCCTTTTCCCATGTCTTTCTCCATGTCCTCCCCCATGTCCTTTTCCATATCCTTTCTCTGTGTCCTTTCCCATGTCCTTCCTCCATGCCTTCCTCCATGTCTTTCCCCATATCCTTTCCCATTTTTCCTCCATGTCATCCCTCCATGCCTTCCTCCATGTCCTTCTCCATGTCCTTTCCTATGTGTTTCTACATGTCCTCCCTCATGTCCTTCCTCCATGCTTTCCTCCATGTCCTTCCCCATGGCCTTGCCCATGTCCTTTCCCAGGTCCTTTCTCCATGTCCTTCCCCATGTCCTTTCCCATGTCTTTCCATGTTCTTCCTCCATATTTTCCTCTATGTCCTTCTTCCATATCCTCATCCATGTTTCCTCCATGTGTTCCTTCATGACCTTCCCCATGTCCTTTTCCATGTCCTTCCTCCATGTCCTTTCCCATGTCTTTTTCCATGTCCTTCCTCATGACATTCCCCATGTCCTTTCCCATGTCCTATTCCATGTCCTCCACCATGTCCTTTCCCATGTCTTTCTCCATGTTCTTCCCCATGTCCTTTGCCATGTCCTTCCTGCATGCCCTTCCCCATGTCCTTTCCCATGTCTTTCTCCATGTCCTCCCCCATGTCCTTTTCCATATCCTTTCTCCATGTCCTTTCCCATGTCCTTCCTCCATGTTCTTCCCCATGTCCTTCCTCCATGTTCTTCCCCATGTCCTTTCCCATGTCCTTCCTCTATGTCCTTTCCCATGTCCTTCCTCCATGTCCTTCCCCATGACCTCTCTGCAGCTTCATCTCCTGCTCTGCTGTCCAGAGTTTTTCTAACTTCCAATGAAGCTTAAAGCCAAAGTGCAGATGATGAACTTTAAAGTTTAGGTATAGCTCAGGATGTCTGGCTGCAGTTGTAAAGGAAAGTTATTCTCACACCAGGTGTCCACCACTGCTCCAGCCAAGAGTTAATATCACCGTAACCTGCCAGCAGCTGCCATGGCAACCTCCTTTTTCCCACTGTCCCAGAATTCTATGTGCAGTCTCTTTCTATGTGAAAGCTGTTGTAAACAGATCAGAGTTGGATCAGGTTACTGGTGTATGGATGTACTTTGGCTGTTGCATCAAAATGCTGGATTTAAACTCATGGGTGTGTGGAAGCTTTCAGACCAGATGAAACTGCTGGAAACTTGTGTCTCACCTGGTCTGTGGCCAACGTTTCTTACCTTTTTTCTGGTGACTTTCACTTTTTGTTGAGTTGGGTATCTCTTGTTTGTTGCCCATCATTACATTTTGAGACATAGGGGATGAACCAGATGTTTCTTGTCTCCTTTTGGGGTATCATGTCAGACCCGTTTGGTAATACTGTTGGACTGCTTTATCCCCACCTTCTTATTCAATCCAGTCATCATACTCTGGTTATGATCCAGTTAAAACAAATGCTTTAATATAATCCACATCAGGCCAATAACTGAGTTCATATAAACCATAAAACATTAACCCACATAGCTAAGGAAACCACCAGAAAGGATCAAATCTTCTCTTTGGTTTGTGTTTTCTCTGAAACTGATATCAGACTACTGACATCTCTGACGTGCACCATCTGCCTGGATAACTAGTTTTACCACAGGGTTGACCAGTAACTGGAGAGCAGTCACATGACACCACCAGCATTAATTGTAAATCCTTCATCTTCTTCATTCTGACAGCTAAACTGTATTTTATGTCTAGATACTGAAACTATGGTGAAAGGTGGATTATTGCTGATATGAGGGCAATATGGAGACCAGAACATGCTTCCCTGTCTGTTTAGCTGGGAACTGGTTTTCTCCCACCAGGAGGATGTAGTTTTGTTCTTTATTCTTATTTTTAACATTTTATTCTTTCTAAAAATTAAGTTATATCCATTAGTTGTAGTCTACTAAAACCAGTGTTACAGTTTACTGTGCACAGAGAGGGTCTGATAACTGGAGGTTCTTCTTCCTGAAGCCAAAATGAGGATCTGGTTCCACAGAGAGGGGACTGAAACTGGAGGTTCTGCCTCCCATTCTACTTGTAGAATCTCTAGGAACCACCAGTAAACCTGCAGTCTGAGAGTGAAGCTCTGATGGGAAAATCTGGAAGTATGAGATCTTTTAGATCTTTGTCACTCCTCAGAACTGTTTTTTCGTTTTCTCTTGGCTGCTGTTTTGCCATCTCGGTGTTACTGGTCTCCTCCAGTAGATCCAGAAGGTTCCCCTGGGGTAGATATTGATTAGTGATGAAGGTCAGCTGACCTCTTTCTATGAGGTTTTACCTGATGGGACCACATACAAATGAACACCTACATTTCTGCACATCTTTGGTTGTGTTCAGCTCTTTTGCATTTCATTGTGAGATTCAGGAAGCCGGTGACCCCTGCCGGTGTTAAAGCTGGTGAAAAGCTGAGTTCTGCTGCTGGTTCTGACCCACCCGTGTGGGCTTCTTCGAGCCAGTCAGCCTTGTTTATTTTAAAATGGTGCTTCCTGCAGCTTGTGGTGTCAGTCCTCTGCAGCTCGTTTCAGCCGGGCTCTGGACCACCACTGCTCTTTGGAGGAGCCTTGACCCCTGGCCCCACGCCCTGCGCCTCCACACTGCTCCAGCAGCTTAACAAGCATAAAGAGGTACAGGATTAAAGGGGATAAGAGGACTGAAGAAAGGATGAAGCCATAAAACAGACTGTGTGTGTTCCTTCACTCTTCTCTTGTTTGTTCTTCCTCTTCAGGGAGGTGAGCGATCTAAAGGACCAGGCTCGGTAGGTGGGTGGTGGCTCCGGGTGGCAGCTTGTTGGAGTTTTAATTAGTCGGAGTAATCAAAAGATGATTGTGAATAAAGCAAGGGGGAATAAAAGCAGGCTCCGGAGAGGGGGGCTTTGCTGTTTGCTCAGCCAAAGCTCAAGAAGTCAGAGTGAGGCCTGGAGATTCTCTGGAGACTTCAACATGTTTGCTAGCAGGAAAAAGATCTCAGCCATCAATCAGAAGCCTTCATTTGTTCAGGTTTCCCTGAAGTGGTCTGTCTGTTTAAGGTGGCGGTGCAGAATCCATCAATGGAAGGATGCCTTGTAGGATTTCTGGCATCAAAATAAAAAAAGATCCACTTTTGTTCTAGAAGTGTGTGAAGACATAAACAACATTTTGGATGGAAGCCGTCCAGCTGCAGTGTTAGTGATGCTGGAAGCAACAACAGATTTTAGCTGCAGAACTAGAGGACTGGTGGGCTATGCGGTCCGGTTCTTCATCAGTGGTCCAGGTCTGAGGTGGAAGCCATGTGAAGGATGATGGAAGTTCTAATGTTGGAAAATGGTTTATGGAGCTTTGACTGAGGGAACACTGCCACATTTTTGCAACACGTTTTAGGCTGTTGTTCAGCTGCTCTAGTTTAAATAAAGTTTTACTTTTTCCTCTCTGCATTTGCATTTTAACAGATTATTATTCAGATCTTTCTTTTCTTTTAAAGGAAAGTTTATTTTTACATCACGTTTCATGTACCAAACAGTTCAAAGTGCTTTACATTAAACATTAAAAGCAATACAAAAGAAACACTAAAAAGTAAATAAAAAATATAAAGACAAACAAAACCATGTTAAGACATAATTAAAAGGGTGTGCAAAAATAATCATAAAACCACAATAAAACCAAATAAAATAACAAAATGAAAACATTAAAAGCAAACAGCAGGCTAGATCAATGAAAAGATGCAGATTTAATGAGAAAAGAAAATGTTTTAACCTGCATTTAAAAATGTCTGCATGTAAGTTTCTTCTTCACTGGCAGCTAAATGCTGCGTCTCCATGTTCAGGTTCAAAACCGAATAGTTTTATAAAACATGACGAAAAACCATTGAAAGGCTGAACCTTCGTGTGGGTGTAAATCATCGACTGTCCTCATTTTTACCAATAAATGTTTTCAATTATGCTTTTTGATCAGTTTACATATTATTAATTATTAATGTTATTATTATTTTTACACACATTATATATATTTTCTTTTATTTATAATAATAACACTATAATATAATATAATAACTTTAGGCATAAACACACAAACAAAGCAATATTTAAAATTGATAACAGAAATAATAGAACCCCACACACTAGAAGAAGACATAAAAATACTGCAGAGAAGTAGATGTGGGGAACTGACGGTGCCTTCAGTGGACCCGGATATAAGAGGATGGGAACCAGACCTGAGAGACCTGGTTGGTTCTGCATGGTGAAAAGTTAAGGCTGCTGTGATGCAGTGATGTGTGTGTAGGAACTCGTCCTATTGGTTGTTTGGACCATCAAAAAACCCATAGCAGTAAACGAAGGTGCTGGATGTGAAGGTGTGGTCCAGTATCTCAGAGTCATGTTGGGATAAAAGGAAAAGTTTTAGGAAGCAGTCTACACATCACTTTGTCTTTCTTTATATTTTCCCGTTTTTTTATTTATTTATTTATTAAGTGTAGATTCTTTTGTTTTTGTTTTGCTTCCATTTTATTTCACATATTCATACTTTTGTAGAAATTCTCTCCAAAAATCCATTTAAATAATTTGAGTTACAGGTTGTTATAAATAAATGAATGAATTTAAGAGGAATACACTTGGGGGGGTGGAATACTCTTGCAGGCCGCTGCATGTATAACATGGGAGTGTTTGATGCCTGAGGAGGGAGAATTTACCGGCTTTGTGTCTGCTGGTGTGACACGTTCAACATGGGGAGCTTTCTCAATGATCTGATTTCAGCTCCACCAGTGAATCATATCAAATCAGACTTCATCTGGATTTTCCCAATCGAAAAGCCTTTTAGAAGAAATTTGAATTGAATATTACATCTTGTAAAGAGCGGCGCTTTTCTGATGGACTCGTTGCGCTCTGACATCATCTTTGCTTTAAGTTTAACATGATCGGAGGGTGAACGTTGTGATACAGACAAAGAAGCACCTGCTAAGATCCTGGAACCAGCCGGCGGTCACTCCAGCTACAGCAGGTGTCTTCATGATCACTTATGTCTCTTTAATTCCTTTCATTTCTTTTATTTAAGTTTTTTAAACAGTACAAACTTGTGAAGAAGTCTAAACATTTTTCTCTATTTAAGGTTACTCCAAAGGCTTTTTCTGGATTTTAATGATGTGGAACTTTACTTCGACATAGCAAAATAGAAAACAGCAGCTTCACATTTCAATCATTACTTTGATCAGTGGTTCCCATCCTGGAGTCCCTAGACCCCCAAAGAGCTCAGGGGCTCCCCGAGGCTGTGACTGTTCAGAGCCAGTGTGATTTAAATGAAGGCCATGCCCACACAGACACGAGTTGAGGTGTATTCCCTTAAGTTTTTCATCCTCTGGGTGTTTCATTCACATGGAACCACCTTGAATCCACGGTCAACAGCTGTTTAGAGTTACATGAAGGGGGTCCTCTGGGAAAATAGGTTGGGGATGATTCATTATGGGCAGATACCTATCTGGACCACAACGATGTCTCCATCAAATGTCTCCTCTACTCTCCAAATCTTTTTTTTACTGTTAGCCATTAATATCATTGTCCCCATGTCCCTATGTCCCCATTTCCCCATGTTTCCATGTCAGCTTGTGAAAAGAAAGGAAAAGAGACAAAAGCTAAAAGGAGCTGAGAGAGATGTGAAGGAGGGAGGAAGAGCTGCAGAACAGAGAAATAACACTTAGAGGAGGAGGAGGTGCAGCTGTTCAAACACTGAGCCCTGCTGCAGCTCCTTCACATTCACTTCCTTCCTCCTCCCGTCATCATTACAAGATTTTTTTCTTTTTACCCTTTCTGTAGACTGACAGCGAGTCAGGCTGAAAGCAGAAAAATACTATTCAAGAAAGTTCATACAGAAATCACTTCTTAGAGAAAAAACACTAAATTTATATTACAACACCAACTCATAAATGCTGGACGATGAGTAGAATTTAAATAGAAAGAAAATTTGTGTAGCATCCCCTCTTCTTCTAACAACTTTCTGGAAACATCTGGGAAGTGAGGAGACCAGTTGCTGGAGTTTTAGGAGAGGAATGTTGTCCCATTCTGGTCTGATGCAGGATTCTAGCTGCTCTACAGTTCTGGACCTTGGTTGCTGGATTTCTGCTTCCATGATGCTCCAGATGTTGTGTACTGGTGAAAGATCTGGACTGCAGGCAGGCCAGTTCAGCAGCCGGACTCTTCTCCTGTGAAGCCATGCTGCTGTGATGGATGCAGGATGTGGTTCAGCATCGTCTTGCTGAAATCTGCAAGGCCTTCCCTGAAAGAGACGTTGTCTGGATGGGAGCAGATGTTGCTCTAAAACCTCCATGTACTTTTCAGCATTGATGGAGCTTCACAGATGTGGAACCTGCCCACGCCATAGGCACTAATGCAGCCCCATCCCATCAGAGATGCAGCTTTTCACCTGTCCACTGATAACAAGCTGGATGCTCCCTCTCCTCTTTAGTCTGCAGGACACGCCGTCCATGCTTTCCACAAACTAGTTCACATCTTCATCCAGGTTTCCACTTTGCCTCAGAGTATTTTAAATGAGCTTTGGTCCAGAAAAGACGACACTGGTTCTGGTTCTGGTTCTTCTCTGTATGATGAAGATTTAACTTGCATTTGTTGATTTTAGGGTGTGTTCACAGACAGTGGTGCTTTTAATGCAGAAGCATCCAGCCTTGTCCCATGCATACAGAGATTCCCCCTGATTCTCTGAATCTTCTGATGATATTCTAAGGTCTGAAGAACATTTTTCTGAAATGGTTCCACAGTTTTAGACCCAGTTTGTCTCAGATCGATGAACCTCTGCTTTTCATGGGAGAGACTCTGCCTCTCTGAAATGCTCCTTTTATACCCAGTCATGTTACTGACCTGTTGCCAGGTAACCTGATTAGTTATCAAATGCTCCTCCAGGTGTTTCTGGTTTGTACCAGTTACTTTTCCAGTCTTTTGTGGCTCCTGTTCCAACTTTTTGCACATGAAATGGCTTAATTTCACCATCATTAATTCATTATTTTAATTACCCACAAATGATTGAATGAGATTGAATCAATAATCTTCTCACTGATGTTGGTCCTCAGGTTATTTTTCACAAAGTGCAGCGGATGTCTGAAGGAAATATCACCAACTGAGTTTGTGATGCGAGCTCTGGAGAGTGTTTACCACCTCAGCTGCTTCTGCTGCTCCATCTGTGAGCGTCAGCTCTGCAAAGGGGACGAGTTTGTCCTGAAGGACGGTGAGCTGCTATGCAAGAGTGACTACAAGAGGGACACGAACCTACTTGGTACAATCAGTCCAGAAAACTCAGACTCAGGTAGGATGGTGGGTCAAGAAAGTTGGTGAGGAACTGTCTTAGCTGTGATCAGTTAAAGAAGAGCTGTGTTTGTTTCTGATAACAGAGAAGAGTGATGATGAGGACTTGGATGTGAAGTCAGAGAAATTCCTCGCTGCAGGGAACAGCAGCGATGAGAGCAAGGATCCCCGTCGGCCCAAACGGCCTCGGACCATCCTCACAACGCAGCAGAGGAGGGCCTTTAAGGCCTCATTTGAGGTGTCCTCTAAACCCTGCAGGAAGGTAAGCCACGGTGTCTTGCATGTACCTGAGTACAGTCAAATATTCAGACGACCATCTGTAAACAGTGACAGTGAGGGCGATTATCAGTCGTTCCTAGTCTGAAATCAGGACGGCCGTCTTCTATATATCCTAATGCCAAAGAAAACTGATCTGTAACAATGTTTGGGAGGAACTCAGGATGGCAACTGTCTAGAACACATCATGGCACCATTTTCCACAAGAGATTGCAGCTGGTATCACCAAATCTGTATCTGTATTTAAAGCATGGGAACACAAACTCAAATAACACAGATTTTCCAGACTCCAGTTTAGATCCCGTACACTGGTTTAACCAAGGGATACAGGTGTCTTAACTTCCACTCAGTCTGCAACCCCTTCCCAACAGAAGAGGACTACATGAGGAAATACAATCCTTTCCTGCTCCGTCTCTAAGTGTCTCAGATCAATAGTGACATCAGTCTGAACCTCTGGGAATATTTTTGTGATCTTGTCGTCTGCAGGTGAGAGAAACCCTGGCTGCAGAGACTGGACTGAGCGTTCGTGTGGTTCAAGTCTGGTTCCAGAACCAGAGAGCAAAGGTCAGTAACCAAAGCAGTCCAGTCCAGTTATATCTATAAAACATGTGTAAATCAACGGGGTTAGATGAAAGGGCTGTACAGTCAGCAAAGTACATAAAATATAAAATATAAATATGACCCCAATTCCAATAAAGGTGTGATGCTGTGTAAAATGTAAATAAAACCAGAATCTGATGATTTCCACATCTCATCAGGTCACATTTTATTCCCAGTAGAAGATAAACAACATATCAGATGTTGAAACTGAGACATTTTACCATTTGATGGAAAATATGAGCTCATTGTGAATTTGAAAGGGGCTCATTTTAGTAATGAACAGTAAAAATGACATATTTTACTATTTTTACAAAAAATATAATAATAATCTTAACATAACATAATGCATTATTATGTATCTAATCATATGTATAGCATTATTATTGTATGATAGCTATTAGATTAAAAGAAAAAATGTGGACTTAATGTGAACTAATGGGACATTTTTATCCTAAAGAAAATTGATAACAACAACAGTGACAGTGACAGGTCAATAACATGACTGGGTTCACCAATCTGAGACAAACTGGATCTAAAATTTATTGAACAATTTCAGAAAAATGTTTCTTGACATAGACGTGTGAAGACTTTGAGGATCCAAGCATCTACAGTGTATAATCTGCAGCCTTGTAAGTAGTGTGGGCCCCAGTCTGTCTTGTTCTGGGCGGTTTCCTGTGGTTTCCAAACCTCCGCGTCAAGCCAGATGTTTCTCCCAAATTATGTTTTTATATTGATGTTTCAGTTAAAGAGACAGAAATTGTTTGTGGAAAAAAAAAAAAAAAAAAAAAGGAGGGGGGGGGGGTATATATGTGCACTGTGTGGGTGTGATGATGTGTGTGTGAGAAAGAGAATATGTTCAGGTATGTAAAGCTTTTATTCAAAACTGGTGTTATTATGTAAAGCACTTTGCTCTACTTTTGTATGAAAAGTGCTTTATAAATAAAGTTTTTTTTTTATTTGATGATTATATTAAAAAGATTCAGAGAATAATGAGGAATCTCTGTGTGCATGGGACATGATGGGATTCTACAAAATGGCAAACATCCCCGTTCCAACTTTTTTCCAGACGTGCTGCTGCCATCAGATTCACTGTCAGTTCAAATTTTCCATCACTCATACCCCACTTCTACTGTTACCTACTAAATGTTTTGCTCTATTACACACATTAAAGACGTGTCTTACCCAAGGATATCTAGTCAGGGGAAGCCTGGAATCGATCCACCAACTTTAAGGTTGGCAGATGAGACAACTGCTTGATGATGAGATTTGGAAATCATTGTATTCAGTTTTTATTTATATTTTACACTGAGACCCAACCTTCTTTGGAGTTTGAGTTTTTTGCTGTAGGGAAACATAAATTTGGCTGCAGAACAGTGGAAGAAGATCCATGTTTCCTTGGAACAGATCCCCAAAGAAGCAGGTAAAGTTAAAAATGAGAGGCACAAGAAATTAACCGTGTGGCACCCCACAGGAGCGGGACTCTGTAGAGGACACAGAGCCGTCAATATTAGAGTCAGATAAGAGCTAAACCAGTCCAGGGTTCCATCTTAAATATCCACCAGTGTTCAGGATGGGAAACAAGAACACTGTGGTCAACAGTATTAAAATAAATAGTCATATCTAATGTGGATATTAGCCTGAAATTAAGGAGAACTGAGGGGTTGAGGCCAGTTAAAATCACACAGAACTATGCTATGTTGAAGTAAGGCTGTGTTTTAGTGGTGTCGGCCAGCCAGGCGAACATAAATGAACCTAATAAAGCCTTCAGCTGCTCACTCTGGACACATGGCCCTCACCTAACATGTTATAGGCCCTCCACATTTCCCACTTTGCTCCCCTTGAATGTGGACCCTTACTGCTTTTTGCCAAACAAGCTTGAATTTCTAAACCGGCCCTTCATCAGCTGAGCCCAGAGGATTAAGATCGTATAATCTGCTGTTTGCTCTATTTGGTGGCATTTGGAAGAATAAGCTTGGCAAAGTCTGAGTTGCCACAAGATCGTTTACCAGAGTCAGTTATCAGTCTGTAAGTATGGCTTCTTTACTCAGCTCACATAATCTGGCCTACAACATTGGATTACATTAAGCCATTTTCATCCAGATTCCAGCTTCAGCGCAGGAAGAAATCCTGGTTTGAACATTAGTTAATAAATCCATTTAAGACTACATCCCATTGTGTTCCTGAGACTGACATGGTGGTTACAGAGCAACAGAACTGTAAACATTTAAGAAGGAATACTAAAATATGTGGCACAAATAGTTGATGCTCACTGGTTTCAGCAAGGAAAACCTCTCAGTGGACAACGTTCTGTTCTCTGTATGATCCAACTTTCTAGAAAAGAAATTTATGTAGTATAAAGGTAATTTACCTTAATGTTGAGGTCAAAATTAAAATTTAGTGTATTAGAGCCTTATATTCCTTTTCACCCCATTTCTGGTTTACCCTTCCTCTCCAAAACACTTGAAAAAAATTGATAAATAATTGAAACTCTAATCCACTCTTATTTAAACAATAACATATTTTACAGACAATTCCTCTCTGATTTTTGCCACCTTTATAGCACTGAAACAGCTCTTACAAACATCAACGATGAGCTCATCAAGGCAGCTGACCCTGGTTTCATCACCATCCTCATCCTCCTTGATCTGAGTCTTCAACACCATTTCTCAGACTATTCACTCATATTGGTTTAGACTGGTTTAATTCTTACCTCTTAGGCCACACTGACTCCATCCAGACAAATCTTTCATGTCTCAGCACTGCACCGTTCCCACTGGTGTGCCCCAAGGCTCTGTCCTGGGGCCCCTTCTTTTCATTATTTACCTTCTTCCATTTGGCAATATTTTCCTTAACTACAAAATACGTGTTCGCCATATGCAGATAACATTCAGTTTTATCTCCCTGGCAACCCAACTCCCCCCCTTCCACTTTCCTCCTTCGCTGTCTTAGTGACAGAACCAAATCTACACAAAACAAACCTGACAGTTTTACCATCACCATCAACTGCTCCTCTGAAAACACGAGTCATACATTAGGTTCTTTTATTACCACAAACAGACAATGGATTATTTTTACTCCTACACACACATCCTCCTGTTTAAGACCCAGCTTACTGCAGCAAATAACCCTTAAAACTCCACCAGATCTCCGGCGCCCTCAAGCACCCGTCGCTTCTGTCATCAGTGTCTCAGGAACGGTAATGTGTAACTCTGTGGGGTAGATTGTGATGGATATTTTACCCTTTAGGTGATCTACTGAAGTTTTCCAAGCATTTATATCCTGTCCAGGAAGTTTACAATCCAGCCACAAAATGTAGTGTTTACTCAGAGACTATCTGGTAAATCCACAATGAGTAAACCATGATATAAAAGTAATAGCGCTCGAAAAATAATTTTGAATTTGTGATATTTCTTCAGTACAGACCTCAGGTGCATCTTTGCACATAACTCCCACTCATGTCACATCTCCTGTTGGCTGTTTGGTGTCAGTTGATTGTTTTAAATATTTGATTTTCAGAGCTTTTTCCCACCTGTTTGTTGTTTTATCTCCCCAGTATCTGCCTGTCAGTCACCCTCTGAGCTGAAACTGTGTTTATTTGCAGATGAAGAAGTTAGCTCGTAGACAACAGCAACAGCAGGAGCAGCACAACAGCCAACGGCTCGGCCAAGGTGACGATCATCATCCATGTGTGTGCTGATTCTCGTTAGACAAAAAGAAAAATGCTATTTATGTTCCTCTGCAGGCTGGAATGGAGCCACTCTAACTGGTGATTACTGGGAGCTAAGTAATTTATAAATTATTTGAAGAAACAGCTTGAAATATTACATTTATTATAGGAAGAATAAACAAAGTCGCTCAGCAAACACTCCCAGTTTTGTGGGCTTTAGAAAGAGTCTGATGTTCTGAAGCTAGAGCCACATCTCTGCTGGTAAATATGAGGTTTTTTATCCAAAGGCAGTACAATAAAAAGGAGCCACGGTTGCCTTTGTAGCATAGTTCCTCGTGGTTTGTGGGCTTTTTGCCACTCTGATGTGCAATGGATACGAGCACACAGTTTAGATAATTGTCTCGCTGCTTTGGCAAGGCCTGCCTCTATCTGTTCAGGGACTTCCAGCATGTCAATATTGGCAGTACAGCAGGTTTATTACAGCGGAAGCTGCTGCTGATAACCAAATGAGTTGAGCAAACCAACAAATGGGGATTGTTTGAAGTTGATGTTAGAAGGAGCCTCAGGGAAGATGGCAGAGACATCCTCAAGATAAGCAGCCATGCAGTTTATTCAGCCATTATATATACATACAGTATATGTTGACGTAATATCGCTTTAAATCTTTTTAGACATTTGGGCTGAAAGCTACAGCGCAAAACAAGCTCGGGTCCCTTTACCATAACTCCATATTTCTCTTTAAAGTGTAACTTGCACATGATTAACTCTGTTGTCAAAGAAACATGGAACAAGAAGCTGGTTTAAAAAAAAACAAAACACTAATAATAGGAAATATATTTACACAGGATTATGGAAGATGCTGAGGTTGAAGGCGTAAATCCCTCTGCATGTGACAGAAGACATGCTGATAAACATCAGAGGAAGCGGGAAGGTAACCAGGAGAACTGGTTTGCTTAACTAACCATTAATTCAGTTCCATTTTATATGTATAGGCAAGGCAAAGGAGTTTATTTGTATCGCACATTTCATGCACAGGACAATTCAAAGTGCTTTACATAAAACAAAAACATTACAGATATTAAGAAATAGTAAAAGGCATCAACAAATAGCAAGAATGACAATAAAATAATAAATTACATTAAAATGATTAAATGTAAGATAAGTTAAAAAGTTAACGTGCAGATTTCATGCATAGGCGCATGAGAAAAGAAATGTTTTTAACCTGGATTTAAAAATGTCTACATTTGGTGAAAGTTTAATCTCCACTGGCAGCTTGTTCCACTTGTTTGCAGCATAACAGCTAAATGCTGCTTCTCCATGTTTAGTCTGGACTCTGGTCTGGACTGGTTGACCAGAGTCTTTGGATCTAAGAGCTCTGCTAGGTTTATATTCTCTGAGCATATTCTGGGCCTAAACCACTCTGAGATTTGTAAACGGTAAGAAGGAATTATAGCACTAATTCACAAGTCGTCTCATGGTACTTTACAGAAACAATCCAGTTCATTATAGTTCAGTTACAATACAATTAAACCAAATCCATTATGATTCACATTAGTCCAATTTATAATAACTGTGTTCATAATAACCAGTTCATGAAAATACTAGCTAAAAAAACCAACTATCTTCCTCAGAACCAGGAAGGAAAACCTCCATCAGAACCTTCCTGGACCAGTTGGGGGTGGAGAGGACAGGTCTACCAGCAGCATGACTCTAATCCAGGGATTCCTGCTGAGGAAGAAGAAGAGAAACACAAATGACTGACAACAATGTCAGATATTTCTACATGGAGAGTAAAGAGAGCAGAGAGGAGCCCAGTGCATCATGGGACGTCCCCCAGCAGCCTCGGCCTATAGCAGCAGAACAAAAGCCTCCTTTCCACCAGTGGGTCGGGACGGGATGGTTAGGGTGCAAATTTGTAAACTGTTATCTCGTTACGTTCCCACAGCCAACCGTTACCTTACCTGAGAGGCGGAGTATCAGTCGGACAGTGATAGATGCTTCAGCTACCTAACAGAATGACGCAGGGAAACGCCTTCAAGTAGAAACAAACCACGACTCAGAAACAAGGGAGGAGAATGGCGGTCATCCAACAGTTTGTGTTCTTACTGCTTGGTGCTGCTTCGTGATGTCAAACGTGACGTTTTAAACTGAGATTTATTCAACAAAAAGAAAACATGTTGCTCGAAACAAGGAGCAGTTCCTGCTTTGTCTTTATACCTACTATAAGATATATGAGGAAGGAAGGTTTGAAGATGATCTGAAGTTAGAGAGGGGGTCTGATACCTGAAGCCAAACTGGGAGCCAATTCCACAGAGAAGGGTCTGATAACTGAAAGTTCTGCCTCCTAAATTATCAGATGCTGATCAAATGAAAACAACAAATCAGTTCTGGATGTGCAGGCGAAAATGTGAAAGTTATTGTGTTTTAGTGAATCACTAACGAGATGGTCTCATTCTTCACTCTTTCAGAGGTCATGTCTGGTTGTATGGAAGGTCTGCTCAGCTCCTACTCAGGGTCTCTACCTCCAAACCAACAGCAGTTGGTGACCAGCAGCTACAACACTGACCCCTTCCAGCAGGGCCTCACCCCTCCACAGATGCCTGGTGACCACATGAACCCCTACGGTTAGAAATACATCATGTTAGACTCATTATGTGAACTCAACTAAGGGTCTCTGGTGCTGTGTGAACCTGAATTAAGAGGGTAACTCATAGTTGAATCTTAAATTGAATAAACTTAGGATAGATGTCTTCCTCATGTTAGGTTGCAAATATCTCTGAAAAAGTTGCAGCAACTTATGTTAACAAGCTAAATCAACATGTCCAACTTAATGTTTTGATTTACACTCTTAATGCAGGTTGATGCAACAGACTTCCCAACTAAAGAATGTTTAATTGAAAAAACATTAAAAGGAAAGCAACCAGCTGTAAAGTTTCTAACTAAAAAAAAAAAAAAAAAGTTGCAATAATCTTCACTAAGCGTGTAAATGGACCAGTTGAGGCAACTTGTTGTGCTTGTAGCTAACTGACCAACCCAACTTTCTTTTTCAGCCGCGGTAGGCTAAACACGGGAGATAACTGAGCACTAGGATGCAACTTCTTGGTCTCAAGTTTATATTCCATGTCACATTATGATCCATGATCTATTAAATATTATTCAGCTTGTGAAAGGAATCAAGAATGCATGGAAGACATGATGCATGACTTATGTCGCTAGCTGTTTTGCAGTCAACAAAAAATGTACTCCCGAGCTCACCCCACCCCTACATCCTCCAAGACCGGTGATGCGCCCAAGTGAGTGCAGCTATTTGTAACCACAGAATACACATCCAAAGTGACACACCCACCATCCAAGTGCCAATCACGTGTGCACACAACAGCATACTCATACATGAAATTACTCACTGTATGGCTCAAATACATCTATTCACAACTTTATTAAATTTAGGATTCTATGTTGAGTTAGCCTCAAAATTTATTCACAAAACACCAGCATGCCATAGGTGAGGTTACAAAAAAAACAACAAAAAAACAAAGCAGCTGGTCGCCTTACTTTTTAAAGTTCACTTAACTTTTATTTTTTATTTATCCATTTATCCATTTCAAACAGCTGACTTTCAGATGAAAACACCAATGAACTAATTGGTTAAACATCACCTCCAGGTGTGCAGCTGCATGGACACAGGAAGGGACATTGCTAATGGTGGACATGTTTTAGTTTAATCACATCTGTCTTTTCTGTCCTCGTCATCTCAAACCTCATCAGGTAGTGACTCCATTTTCTACGACATGGACAGCGACGCCTCCCTGACGAGTCTAAATGACTGCTTCATTGCTGCTGCAGATGTAGGCTCTCTGAAGGCACCGACAGGAAACCCCATCGACCACCTTTACTCCATGCACAGCTCCTACTTTGCTTCCTGAGGCCTCACCCACCAAATCTTCTTCTAGACTAACAGACTCCAGACCACCAAATAGTCCTGCAAGACATCCGTTATCAAGCAAAACTGCAGAATCTACCGTCTCCTGACCTACTGACCTCCACCACCAAAGACAAGGGAATGCTTACAATAAATATACATTCATTTAGGAGTTTTAACACAGCAAATTTCACTTTTCAGCAAACAGTTAATATCTGTACAGTCAGAACGGTAACTAAGTGGGACAAAATCAAAATAGACAAAATATTTTTTTTTTTCCAAATCAAACTGTGTTCTCCTAGCATTAGGTTTCTTTTCAGGCATTACAGTATAGATAATTAGTAATATTGCAAGCTATTTGACTTGAATATTAGCCAAACATTGCTCTGCTAATGCGATTTTAGCTAAATACAAAGCTTTCTGGTTTAAAAGTGGAACATTTTTTGTGAGCCAGCTGATTCTCAGCTGTTTGTAAATGTATATAATGGAACATCTATAATCGCCATTCTTAAGGACACATCCAGCATTGCACGTTAGTAAGGATGAAAAGTATTTATTTCTTATTAGCATGCATTAACAATAAATCAAAACATTTCTATTTAAAATGACCATACAATCCCACTGTAAAGTACAAAATTGTTATTTATCCATGTTTGTATTGTTCTTTTTCTGTGCAAGTTAGTATTTGTTATTTATTTTTCATTTACATCATTAAGGCATTGTCTAGGAGTTATTCTATATTTGTCAACTTACCAAAGTGGTAGTACTTCAAATAAACAAAATGTTCTCCTGGATTCCAGTGTCACTTTCTTTAAGGGTGGTCTTTCTGGGGGGCTGAGTTGGAAAGCAGTTCCCCGATGTAATAAATTGTGTAATATGCAGCTGAGGTATTTAGCTGTAATACCACTTTGTACCACTAGATGGGACCTGTCTGCCCTAAAGCAAACAGAAGAAGAAGAAAAAGAAACGTAGCCAGAGGTGAAGGCAACAAACAAGAAACTAACAGCAAAATTAATTAAAAACTGAGAGATGAGAAACTTTTTAAAAAGTATTTACACTTTATCTGCTCCTTTTTATCTGCTTGTTAACATGTACAGCTAATTAATCACATGGCAGCAACTTGATGCCTTTAGTCATGTAGACATGGTCAAGATGATTTGTTAAAGTTCAAACCATCCATCCATTTTTTTCTGCTACCGAGGTAAGGCCCATTTATGCTCCCTTATGTACATAAATAGCAACGTTCATTTCAAACATTGTCAAACGTTGCCGTCCTCATACGTCCATGCATGTTTGCGTAGCCATGGTTGTTAAATCAATTTCTTCACTAGAGATCAGACAGAGTTCACTCTGAGCAAACGTTAGTTTCAGACTCCGTTTGGCAGCAGTAATGCATCTCTATAAAGTTTATTCAAACTGCTCAACATGCCCTAAACACTCAATGCAGTTTTTATTCAAAAGCTCGTGCAATTTCTACAGTTGTTTTCCTCGTCTTCATTCTTCTTCTGCTTTATTGTTCCGTTCCTGATCCGCTTCTTCTTCTCTGGTTTGTTTCTTTCCCTGGTCACGTCAGCTATTCTGCTCAGCACTGCCCCCATGATTTCGGGTGGTATTGCACCGTCTTCTGCGTCAAGTGATGGATAGCTAAGCTCCCTGAAAACAGACCAAATTATGCACGTAACTGATGCAGAAGACGGACGACATGAAGACATCCATCTGCGTATCCTTCTTCTGCGTTGATCATTAATGGGCTTGTAGGGTTAAGGAGACAACAGGTTCCGCATGGAGATCCAATAACTGGAGATACCCTAGATCCTTCTGGGGATCCTGAGGCTAGAAGAGATATATAATCCCTCCAGCAGGTCTTGGGTCTGTAGTAGACTTTTTATCAAGTAGGAAACACCTGGAAAACCTCTAAGGAGAGGCACCCAGAAAGTGCAACTTCAACTCTGTAAAACATCAGGAAACATCTGCAGCAGACACAAACCTAAAATACTAAACATGAAACTGTGACTTACTACACTTATGAGGACGAATCAGACTGGGTTTAATCCAACTGCAGACGATGCCTGCACATTGGTGTGGTGGTTAGTACCATGGCCTCACAGCAAGAACGGCGCTGGTTTGATCCTCAATTGGGGAGAGGTTCAAACCTGAGGCGGTGGCCTTTTTGTGTGGAGTTTGCATGTTCTCCCTATGTATGCATGGGTTCTCACCAGGTACTGCAGCTTCCTCCCACCGTCCAAAGACATGCATGTTAGGTTAATTGGTGACTCTAAATTCTCCCTAAGAGTGTGTGTGAATGGTTGTTTGTGTCTTTCTGTGTTGGCCCTGCAATGGACTGGTGACCTTTCCAGGGTGAACCTGCCTCTCACCTGCTAAAATGCAGGGATAGGCTCCAGCGTACCCCATTCTCAGAGCCGACTGTCAGGACGAATTCACTCTTAACACACATCATTCACTCTTAACATCACATGATAATTTAATAGGAAAATCTTATAAGACTTGAGATAATCTGGCATTCGCTGTTGTTGGTCGGGAAACAGCAAATAAGGACGAAAACAGCCTGATAGTCTTTATGTGTGCCCAGCTTAGCAATACACATTGACTTGGTTTCATAACTGACATAAAGCAACAATATTTACTCTCCAATATTTACTCAACAAATCCCATCCTTCTCTTTCAACGAGCTGCAAGTGAATGCAAGTGGAATAACTTAATTTGTTTCACTCCGTCAAGCCAATTGATGAAAGACAAACAATCGCCTCTTTGCCAAACAACTGATCATAAAAAAGTGGCAGCTCAGAAGAACAGCCCATGGTTTGGGTTCAATCAGGTGGAAGATCCAGACTGAGACAGATGTCAGAGGATCTGCGTGATAAAACCTGCCATCTGACAACAGCAGGCGTTGGAGGTGCAGGCAAACATTTCCCAGGTGATTCAGAGGGCAGGCTTCTGCAGCCTGAACCAAGCATTGGAGGCCAGGTTTCTGCAGCCTGAACAAAGCATTGGAGGCCAGGTTTCTGCAGCCTGAACCAAGCATTGGAGGCAGGCTTCTGCAGCCTGAACCAAGCATTGGAGGCCAGGTTTCTGCAGCCTGAACCAAGCATTGGAGGCCAGGTTTCTGCAGCCTGAACAAAGCATCGGAGGCAGACGTGTGCAGCCTGAATCAAGCATTGGAGACCAGGTGTCTGCAGCCTGAACAAAGCATTGGAGGCCAGGTTTCTGCAGCCTGAACCAAGCATTGGAGGCCAGGTTTCTGCAGCCTGAACCAAGCATCTGAGGCAGGCATCTGCAGCCTAAACAAAGCATCGGAGACCAGGCTTCTGGTTTAGGCTTAGGTTTAGATTAAATTTTTAAATAAGTTTTCCCCTATACTATTGGGGAAAAAAAGAAACTTTTGCCGACACTTAAAATTGGATCCAGTCAGTCTAGTCATTTCAACCAATAATCTGACTTTAGAATTAAATGACATACTGTCAGAGGTTGAGATCAGTTAATCAAAAATCCTAAACAGCAACATGAGACATGTTCGGATCCATGGATCATATTTTACCCAAAACAACACAAACGCTCAACGCAACCCGGATGTTTCCATCAGGCTCAGGTCGCTCAACAAGCTTCCAAATCCCAGCCGGCAGAACTGTGGTGGAACTCTCTGTAAGCTACTAACCTGCACAAGTTTACAGTGTTTGTCTTAGAGAAAGACAACTAGAGCTCAACCAAACTGATCCTGGTTCTGATTTGGTTTTACGTTATTAGTCGGATTGACAGGTCGACACGCTTCAATGAAAATCAGCTGATTTGTACACGTCACATACCATCCAGTGAAGACAGAAGACAACCAGAAGATAATGTCAGGTAGGCTTATGCTAAGTGTCTGATAATATAAGAACTAAATCAGCTGTAGAAATTATAGACACTATGAACTTATTGGATTATTGATCCTGGTTCATTTTGTGCAACTTCAACTCTGTAAAACATCAGGAAACATCTGCAGCAGACAGAAACCAGACATACTGAACATGTCTGTGACTTACTACACTTAGTAAGAACGAGTTAAACTGAGTTTCATCCAGCTGCAGATGATGCTGCAGAGAAAGAGGAGGAGACATGGTTGCTATGGTTACTATCTTGTTAGGTCTCATCACATTGCTGAAATAATCCAAACTGATGAAAGTGGCTGATTCCTGCTGTGTGACACCTGACACATGTTCCTTTCTTCATGTTATCATTGGATAGTTTTCTGTCCATTGTCTAGAACCATCAGTCTGCTACTTCTTCATTAGTTGCGTTTCCATTAGTTTTTTGCTCAGTAAAAGCAATATTTCTGAAACTTTTGACAAAGTACAATTGCGATTTGCAGGTGTTTCCACTGAATGGTGTTTGAGTGGTGTTTGGCACATTCGCAGTTATTCTTGCGAAATAAACTTGCAAGACTCCACTTTTATTTATTTATTTTCTAACTTGTTCTGTCCAGCATGGTGGCGGCAGAATGATGGTCTGGCTGCTGTGTTGTGCAGAACAAATTTACTCTGCCAAGAGGACCTTTATGGGTATAAGGCTCTTCTTGATAATCTGATTTGTTTTGTTTGTTTTTTTTTTATTTTATTTATTTATTTTGAATTATGAAATGTATTTAATCTTGTGAAAAGGAGAATAGTGAAGAGAAGTAAAAAGGAAAGTAGAAAAATGGAAGAGGAAACAAATGAGGAATGAGGAGTGATCAGAGATGAGTGTGATCCTGCAAATGTGACCACGCCTTCATGGAGGCTAGAGGCAGTCTAAGGTGGGCCAGAGACCCGAGCGATCAGCAGCAATCCAGGAGCACGAACCCAAACCACCTCACCATGAAGACCAGCCACCCAGGGACTGGGACCCAGAGGACGGCAGAGGAAGGCCTGGGGCACAGGCCCCGGTGGGCCAAGACCGGCAGCCACCGACCCCGCCAGGCACCAGCCATTCAAGGCAGCCAGAACGAAGCTATTTATTTTTAAAAAAGCACACAAACTGAATTATTTTCCATATAATAAACATGAGGAGGATGGAAATGTCAAAGATTAGTAACAAAAAGCATTTTATTGCATTCATGTCCTACACTCTCTCTGGGGACTTTTGTGGCAAAGATGTTCACACACACACACACAAGTTTGACAACATAAAGAGAACATTAAATCTTATATTAAAATATTAAATCTGCATCATTATGAACATTATTGTACACATCGCAAAACAATAAAGGGAACACTTTAACAACACATCTTAGACTTCGATGATTGAGATATTCCAGTTCAAAATCTTCATTCATTACGTTGTGGAATATGTTCAGAACAAAGTAAAAAAAACAACAAGAATGATCAGAGAAAATCAAAATCATTACCACATGGAGGTCTGGATTCAGAACCATCCTCCAAATAAAAGTGGAAAGATCAGATCACAGGCTCACCCACCTTCTGTAGAAATTCCTCCAGATGATTCAGTATGAGGTTCAGTAGTGGGCGTGGCCTCTGTGTGCCTGCATGCACTACCTACAACGTCTGGACTCCTGATGGGATCCCAGATGTTCCTCTGAGGGATCTCCTACCACACCTGGATCGGGTACCAGTCAACCCTGGAGAGTCTGTGGCTATTATAGGCATTGGTGGATGGAACAAGACATGATGTCCCAGAGGTGCTGGACTGGATTCAGTTCTGATGAACAGCAGGAACTGTTGACACATTCCAGCCACAAGAGGCCAAGCATTGTCCTGCATCAGAAGGAACTAGGTCCCAGCCTGACAGTGGGTCTGAGGATCTCATCCCAGTACCTAATGGCAGTCAGGGTACGTCTGGCTAGCACATGGAGGTCTGTGCACCCCTCCAAGGATTTGCCTCCCATCCCTGACCCACTGCCAGGTCGGTCCTGCTGGAGGATGTTGCAGATGGCGTCTCCAGACTCTCTCACATTTGTCACATGCCGAACGTAAACCTGCTCACATCCATGAAGATCACAGGGCACCAACAGCGAATCTGCCGATCCTGGTGTTCTCTGGTAAATGCCAATCGGGCTGCAGGTGAGCAAAGCTCAGCCAGAAAGGATGAAGACAGGGAAATGGTCTGTGGCCTCCACCTACAGGACCATTCCTTTATAGGGGTTGTCTTCCTAATCGCCTCATTTCCATTTTTACAACTGCAGGTGAAATTGATCATGTTCCTTCCTAACTGGACAGACTGATATGCCAGAAGTGGGACTGACTTTGAGTTAGATGCTAATGAGTGTGTTTCTTAATTTTTTTGAGCAGTGACATTTGGCCGTTATTTTGGCTGTTTTAGTGCATATGGTAAATGGTAAATGGTAAACGGTATTTGTATAGCGCTTTACTGTATCTGGAATTATACCCAAAGCGGTTTATATTATACATCACATTCACACACTGATGGCGGAAGCTGCCATGCAAGGCGTTTAACCACGACCCATCAGGAGCAATTAGGGGTTCGGTGTCTTGTACAGGGACACCTCGACATGAGCTCAACAGGGGGAGGATCAAACCGGCAACCCTCAGGCTACAAGATGACCACTCTACCCGATGAGCCATGCCGCCCACATATGGCAAAATTCTTCATAAAAAAGTTTCTCTTCAAATTTTTGAGCCCATATTTAAAATTTTCTAACAGAATTTCTTGCACAGGTCTGTTATAGAACTGATTTTAGTGGTGAACAGTAAAAATCACAAATTTTACTGTTTATCAAGAAATTGAAACCCTAACATTACAGAATGCATCAATATATTGCGTAATAGCTATTAGATGTATTAAAATCTGGGTTTACTGTGACTTCATTGGTCATTTTGTCTTAAAAGTTGAGGACAACAACACTAGGTGTGTTTCCATTACCCCTTGGATTGCACAATACCTAGATATCACAATAAAAAAGCTGGTAATGGAAACACCTACATTTGAAAAAAACCTTTCAAATATCGCTAAAACATTTTTATGTTCTCATGAGGTGGTTTTCCAGATGTGTCGATATTGCAAAAGTGTAATGGAAACACTATTTTTCACATTTACACAACCTTCGGACCAGTTCATGTCAAATGGCGTGGCATGAGTAGATGCAGGAGGAGACGGAGATCTTTTTACAAACAATTTAAAAAATATATAACCGTCATTGTCAATAGCAAACAACAGCAAAATGCAAGAGTTTTACAATGAAACAGAAATCTCCTTCCTCCTCAAGGTCAGTCTCATGGGACGAGATTATATGAGAACAACAGCTAATGCGCTAAACACCATTTAACAGAAACATCTGCAAATCGCAATTGCACTTTGTCAAAATTTTAGAAATATCACTTTTATTTTGCGAAATACTGTAATGGAAATGCAACTAATGACATCAAGTAATCAAACTGCCATTTAACGGATTAATATCGTTAAAAGCTAGCAGCAGCTAAATCATTTAAGCAGTAAATAAAATTAGTTATCTCAAGAAAGCCTCTTTTATGGCCCTCAGCTTGGAGTCCTACCTGTCAAATCATTTTAAATCAGTTAAGAGCCTCAAGGGCCAAAATTAATATTCCTGAGCACTGGCGTGCACAGATAGAGCCTTGGTGGTGCTGAAGCACCTGCCTTTCCATCGGGGCTGAAAAAGTGCCCTTTTTATCAGAACTATTTTTTATACACTGTATGTGGCCCACTATGTTGACGCGATCACACACCCCTGACACAGCAGTGCACACGCGCGTACACCCGTTTCGTTCCCGTCGTTTCTTTGGCAATGTAACCACGCAAAGCAGACGCCAACGAGGCACATTTAAGCATGTGCAATGCACGTCTGCGAAGTTACCTCCCACTGTTCCACCTGCCACTACTCAGGTAACCCAGAACTATTTTGAGGGCACCTTTTGCTCCTAAAATAAGCCTGATACCAACCTATTCATCTCTGTTATAAAGTAGCCTGTCTGTCTCGTTACAGCCTAAACGGCTGAGTCTGAATTAAACCTTATACACACATACAGATTTTTTTATATTTTTGTCCCGATCAAATGTTAGGCTAACTGGTCCCTACTAACACAGGTATGGTTGGCTTTTTCTTGTGTGAACTTTTTACGACGTATTCATAAACCATATCGCACCACATCTCTTTAGTCGCAGATTGTAATAGTTTGAATTTCTTTATTTCAAGCAGCATTATTCTAAGCAGTCTATAACACTGTTGGCCTTGGTTTTTATCAGTTGCAGTCTAGAGAAGAGAGATTAAGAAAACAGAAGTTAAAGCTACACCAGGCAGCTCAGGGAAGCAGCTCTCTGCTGGCCTGGATGAAGCCATCAAACAGCAAGGAGGATGAGGAGGAAGATGATGAAGGAGAAAGGTCAGAGCCAAGACCAGAGTCATGTTAACTGTTTAAGGCCTTTTAATAATTAATAATAAATAATAATTCCTTACATTTCTATAGCTCTTTTCTAAACACTCAAAGTGATTTACAATGACTGGGGGACCTCAGGTTTTTAAAAATGAACTCTTCCACAAATTTTATTGAACCATGTAAAAATGTCCACAACGTGGTTTGGCAGCCAAAACTGGTACAAGCTGTATTAGCCCAGTAAATTATTCTGTAGCACCACAAATATAAGTTGTCTCCATGTTAGGCCTTACAGAATTCACAGTTATCTTGTTTTTAACGTTGCAGGCTAATAATAAATGTTGACCATCATAAATACCCAATTAGAATTTGTCTGCAGAACACAGCTAGTGGTGAGGCATTGAAGTCAGACTATGGCGGTTGCAGACTGGTGTTAGTCTTAGTGGTGTAATGCATTGACTCTTGTCACTAAGCAGTCTTACTCAAAGATGCATCACTCTATTCTCTCTACTGTCCCACAGTAGACCATCTACCAACATGGAAGATGAGGAAGATAGGGAGAGCAGTGTCAGATCAGTACCAGGTTCATGTACAGTAACAAGTAAATTTGTAAAATTTGCAAAGATTTGCATTAGTAAATTTGCTAGTACATAAAAGCCTGAAATGTTTTTTTTTCACACTATAATTAAACATAAGTAGTGGTTCCACGCGCTCTGCAAAGTGCCCTTTTTTAAAAAACTGAGCACCTGCCCCTCAAAATGTCTGTGCACACCACTGTTCCTGAGTTTGTCTAAAAGGAGTTCAGGATCCTCTGAATCAAAGACTTTTGAAAGATCTGCAAATAATGTAGGCTACTAATTTCTGTCCAAGTTATCAATAAGATCATCTGTCTCAGACCAGAATGGAACTCACCTTTAATGTTATCAGATAAAATCCTGACTCATCTAAATGGCCTAAATTTAACAGTGTCTAAGGATATTGTTTCATTCGACGCTTCCAAAGCAAATATCACTGGGCTGAAGGGGAAAGCTTGTGTTCACTCAGTAGTCCACTCATTCTCGGTTGTGGCCTGTAAAGTGAGCCCTTTCCCTGATTCGTGGCTCTGCTTTGTTTATTGTTTTATAAAAAAAAAAGCTTCTTCTTTGCTCTGCTGACATCACTGGAAGCTGGAGAGTTCAGTTTAGACCTGAACTCAGTGAAACCTGAACTGCTGCTGCAGTATTGATTAATAACGGGCGACGTCTGACGACACCACTGGGAAATAAACATTAAAGATGGCTGACACCTGTCTGCAGCCACATTAGGAGTGTGACACTTGTCGTCCTGCAAACCACACTGACTAATGGTTTATACTATGGAAGCCAAATCTGTGTTTTCCAGGTGTTCCTTAGCAACCAGAACATTTTAGCTCAATCTAAAACTGGAAGCAGCAGCGTCCCCTCTGTCCCAGTTCTTCCTGCTGCTTTGTAACTTGCTGATTGTGGGAAATTGTTGTTTTCAGATAATCCCATTCTTAAACCAGACCACTGCTGCTATGTTTTCATTTTCTATCCTTTATTGATCAGGTCACAGCGATGTTAAAAATGCATGTCACACTGGGTAAACACAGCTAACCGTCAGATTAGCATCACACTTCCTCTGGCTGGGTGTAAAGAAACAACGTCTAATCAGTATGTAGTTGGTAGTTCACTCATTACAAATAATATGTAATTAATCACGTACACATGCTTCATGCTTTGCAGGGACTGAGAGCTTTGGTGGATGCTTGCTGGTCTTAGTAGGACACAATTGCTGCTAATGGTGTTGCTGCTGTGCAGGCTACAGGACGCTGCCCTCTGTGGATAACTTAAGCTGTTTTGGTCTTGGTGAAGATAATTAAGTCTATTTTTTCTCTTTTTAAAATAGTCTTGTTGCTGTTTTAGACTTTCCTTTTAATTAGTTTTTAGTAATTGAGTCATTCCATGAGAACAGTACAAACTGGATTTGGGCATTTTCTTTCTTTTTTTCTTACCAAAATGTATAAATACCCCATAATATTTAGGAAATATTTAACTAACAGAAAAACACATTTTCCCACCCAGGCATCAAATCCCAGTTATTGCCTTCATCCTGTCCCAGGCGATGCCAGGGAAACGGGTGTGAAAAAAAAAAACCTTGCTCAGGGTTTTTTTTGTTATGTGTACTGATGACTAAAGCTGGAATTATACTCACGTGGCATCTGCATAAGGTCAGTTAGGACGTCACCACCCTAGGCGCCGCGTAGGTCCACAGAGGTTCAACACGCACCTCCTTTAAAACCTGACATGCACCCCTGCTATGCAGATGGTTATGTAGAAGTACTCCCTTGTGATTGGTCACTTTGGGATAACATTTCTAGATTTCTGGATCTTCTCCCTGAATTTATGCGATCCATTTTTAAAATAATGGATCAAGTTAATGAGAGGCTGATCGAATTATTTCTTTGTTTGATTCCACAAGTTGAGGATGTAGGACTGGAGGGAAGGACACCCACAAGTTAGTTGTAGGAAACTTCCCCCAGAGAGCGAGTCAACTAACTGGCAGTGGGCACCCCCATTCCCTGGGATCCCCCACAGGGCAGGATGAGCTGGGGACAAATCATGTCCAGGACCCCCACTAAGAACCACTATTCTCCCCAGAAAGCACCCACCTGCCACTCACCAGCAGGCCACACACACACACACACACACACACACACACATGCTGGTGGTGGTTTGGCCCGTCTGGTGGTGATTGAGCCTGTGGTGGTGGTTGGGCTGATGTTGTTGATATATTTTCATCTTTATTTAATTCTAAATTCTGTTTTAAATTCTCCACATTTGTAAAATTAAATTTTTTAAATTTTTTAATGGAAAAATAAATAAATAAATAATAATAGAAATAATAGAAAATAAATCTGAGTGCCTTTTAACTGTTTATAACTTACCAAATAATCTTTGGGGGAAATTTCCAAGGTGGCATTGCAACATTTGGACAAATCTTTAGTCATAATGTGTTCATTCACCACCTTTTTTCTTCAAATCCTACTCCACCGTTCCCACCACAGATTAATGTACTTGCAGATTTATAAGAGGTAAGTTGTTACAGACTCAAACTCATAAATTAATAAATAAAAATATCACTGATAAAGCAATAATAATAAATAATAGTAACAGCCAGCAGGTGTCTAGTTTCAGGTTTGGACACCAGTGTCCTGAGGGGAAAATGGGGAATTCCAAACAATAAAACAGGTCTTAACCATGTCTGTCTTCATCTGACACACTGTGTTCAGTAGTTTAGTATGATAGATGGATATTGTTTTAGTTTTATTTATTATAGGAACAGATGACTGAAAGTGTCACTTATGGAGATAAATCCAGTGAGAGATTCCACCAACGCTCCGGTCTCCATCAGCACTCCACAGAATTTTTGTTTGTTTGTTTGTTTTGGTTCAGTGAAAAATCTTAATGGTTTTTTCTTAACGCTGCCAGCAAACAAACATTTAAAGAGACAAGATTTTTCCTCTGGGCTTCTCGGAGATGGAGGCTAAAGCCAAACACAGTCCAAACAGCTGCTGAAAATCTGTCTTTGTTCCAAGTCACAACAGGTAAATATCACAGGTGGAAAAGGCTGTTCCTGACATCCCTTAAAAGAACCAGAGTATATTAACATCTACAAATCTGTGTAATTAGAAATAAGAATAGTATAGTTTATTATACACTAGAAGTATTTCTGCAGATTGACGATAAAGATGTTATAGAGCATGGTTGAAGGAGGACCCAAACAGGCAAAATGTCGTCACCAAAAGACTTTATAATTTTTACTTTATTATTATTTTTTTTTATTGTGTTTTTATTGTTATTACTTGTTTAAATTATACAATGGACATTCGATCAGATTAAAAGTGCTCCGTGTAAATGTAGCTACCGAGTCTGTGGTCAAAAGAAGAACTTTTATCTCTTGGTTTTATGACTTCTCTGTTAAGGACAGACAGCCTACATGGAGCCTTTTTATCCGATCAAACGTCCAATTAGAATAAAAATGCGTCATGTAAACATGTCAGTTGATCTGATCGACCTTGTTCAGAAAAAAATTTCAATCCAATTGAGAGGGGTTGTTTAAACCTTTTACTGATCAGATCAGCAGGAAAAAAATAACCATGTATACAGTCATTCTAATTTTGTGGTGTAGACCGTCTCTGTACATGTCTGAACCACGTGGGGGTTATATGACATAATGAGTTCCAGGGAAGACGTAGCGAGTTTCAGGGAAGGCGTAGCGAGTTTCAGGGAAGACGTAGCAAGTTTCAGGGAAGAAGTAACGAGTTTCAGGTAAGACGTAACGAGTTTCAGGTAAGACGTAACGAGTTTCAGGTAAGACATAACGAGTTTCAGGGAAGACGTAACAAGTTCCACGGAAGACATAGCGAGTTTCAGGGAAGACGTAGCGAGTTTCAGGGAAGGCGTAGCGAGTTTCAGGGAAGGCGTAGCGAGTTTCAGGGAAGACGTAATGAGTTCCAGGGAAGACGTAGTGAGTTTCAGGAAAGATGTAGCAAGTTTCAGGGAAGATGTAATGAGTTCCAGGGAAGACATAGTGAGTTTCAGGAAAGATGTAGTGAGTTTCAGGAAAGACGTAATGAGTTCCAGGGAAGACGTAGCGAGTTTCAGGGAAGGTGTAGCGAGTTTCAGGGAAGACGTAGCGAGTTTGAGGGAAGACGTAATGAGTTCCAGGGAAGACGTAGTGAGTTTCAGGAAAGACGTAGTGCGTTTCAGGAAAGACGTAGTGAGTTTCAGGAAAGACGTAGTGAGTTTCAGGGAAGATGTAGCGAGTTCCAAGGAAGACGTAGTGAGTTTCAGGGAAGGTGTAGCGAGTTTCAGGGAAGACATAGCGAGTTTGAGGGAAGACGTAATGAGTTCCAGGGAAGACGTAATGAGTTTCAGGAAAGACGTAGTGAGTTTCAGGAAAGACGTAGTGAGTTTCAGGAAAGACGTAGTGAGTTTCAGGGAAGATGTAATGAGTTCCAGGGAAGACGTAGTGAGTTTCAGGAAAGACGTAGCGAGTTTCAGGGAAGATGTAGCGAGTTTCAGGGAAGATGTAGCGAGTTCCAAGGAAGACGTAATGAGCTCCAGGGAAGACGACAGCATAACAAAACAGGACTGATAAGTTTTTGTTGTTGTTTTGAAACTGAAAGAGTTAAAAACCCTTCATCATGTAAATACAGCTGATCGAGATCACTTTATCCCGCGTCCATGTAAACATGTCAGCTGGAATCTCCAATCAGATTGATTTCATTCAGATAGATGAAATATTTATCTATGTAAACGTAGCTAGAGAGATTTGAGATCACTCTGGGAGTCTTAGATTAAAAAGGTCATCATCCTCATCACCACCATCATCATCAGACAACCCCATCACATAACGGCTGATAAGTCTGTGATGATGCCTTAGTCGCCAGTACTGTGCTCCCTTGAGTTAAACTAATCATTTCTCCAGATCTTTTATTCCTGGAATTTCAGCCTGGACTTTTATTTTTTTATTAATTTACTTTTCTACATTTTTTGGCGTTGCTGATTTAGTTCTTATGTTACCAGACACTTAGTTTTAGCAGAAACCATCCTGTAACCTGACATGTTTTGACGGTAGTCTGTCGTCTTCATCTGTCTCTTAGGTGTCACACCCTCACCTGGTCCTGCCATGCACCACGGCAACCAGTCTACAGATTGCTGATTGGACACATCCTTGTCAGCCAGTTATTCGCCATCCTACTGATTATCTGCAACTGTTACCATTTGGCCCGTTCAGCTTTATATTCACCAGCTCCACATTTAATCCCTGTCGGACCTTGTTTTCACCAGCATGGACTTGTTCCCACTCCCTTCCAGGCTCCGTGATTATCCATTCACTCCTGCGTACAGTAAGACAATCCTTCCTACTTTTGAGTTAAATAAAGTCTGTTAAACTGCCTTCTGTTTCCGTGGGGTCCATGTGTAAAAGTAGGCCTATGCTAAAACTAAGAGTCTGATAACATACAAACCATGTCAGCTACTGAAAAGTATAGACACTATGAACTTTATTGGATTATTTTTCTGCTTGTTTGTTTTGGGGGTTTTTTTTCTGGGGCTGATATAAGCCACTAATTGTTTCTTGACAGTCAATATGTGATGTGGGTAAGTTACAAATGAATTGCCCTTTTCTTGACTCTTAAGTCTTCAATGATCACAGATCATTAAATGGACTCTGACGTCAACATAACTGTTGAATAAATTTGTTAGGGTTGGACTGCACTGTTTTCTTTCTACACATGGTTCACATTTTCTTCTTCAAATCCCTCTGAGGTGCTTCTCCAACGCAACGGAAATCCAGAGTTTGATACACAGGGAGATAGACGGAAACTATCCTCCTTCCTGAAGCCTTTGCCCTCCAGACAAACTTGGCTTTTTATTAAAGCATTAAGGGCATGTTAGCCATGAATGTGCCCGAAAGCTGCTCAAGCAAAGATTGTGGATTTGAATTGAAAGTTTTACAGAATGAAATCATGCAACTTTTCCTATCATTAAAAGTGATATAGAAACAATTGAACTCACAAACTGGTTTTAGTGTTTAACAGAGTTTAGTCTAAACTAGGATAGTGGATGAACAAGAGGAAGGACTAGTCCATCTCTACCAGTTTAATTCAGACCAGTAAATTCAGAAAATTACTGCAAATTATGTAAGTTACATACTTGAAATACTCATAAATACTGCAGGGAGCGTTTTTAAGTTCAAAAGTGATAATGTAATTCCATCAGATGTTGTTGCTTAGTGACTGTTGCTGTCTTCCACCAATCAGATTTTCAATCTCTCTACATCGCGAACAACATAACAGAACTGAGTTATGAAGTGAAATTAGTCTCATAATGGTTATAAATGTCTCATCCTGGTTTCATACTGGAGTCAGAACCCAGAGACTGAAGACCAGAGTGAAGAATTTCTTTACAAGGTTCTCTGACCTGTAGAAGTTGTTAAGGCTGGAGGTGACAACAGGTGATTCCACAGTAAGTCTTCTTAGGAAAATAGATCCAAACTTCTGGGGGTTTTCCTGATGAAACTTTGACCTTCCAGGGCTAGTGGCTGGAGAATTATTTCCTCAGAAGTGAAGGGACACAATTCTTCTGTTTAGATACGTTGCTTTAGCAACATGTGTTAGGTGTGGTCACGTTTTAGCATGCCAAAACGTGACCACCACACAGCTATACAGCTTTATAGACACGGTAACATGATCACTTTCCCAGCTGCAGAAGCAACTTTTTCTGCACTGCTTACCATTTAAAAACATTGATTTAGCTGCAAAAACTTCTCTGATTATAATTTAGGTTTTTTTAACTTCTTTAATTTAGTTGGTCATTATGAACGTTTTGTCCTTTAAGGTAATTTTTTCTTCAGTTTCTGGCCTTGTTTTTGGTTGTGTTTCCTCATATGGGAGGATTTTTGGTAAGAAAGTATTTCTCTTGAAGTTTCTTCCTTAACTCCCTGACACCTGGTGTTGCAAATTCCTATCTTTATTTATTTGATTTATTTTTATCTAACCAATTTGATTATTTATTTGTTTTAATTCTCTTTATGTATTTTTTTCTATTATTCATTTATTAATAATCCTTGATTGTTACTGAATCATTTTATTTTTACTTTTTTTATGACAATGAGTTCACTGGACTCCAACGTCCTCCACAGTCACCAGATCTAAGTCCAGTAGAGCAGCTTTGGGATGTGGTGGAACGGGAAATTCTCATTGTGGATGCAGCCGACAAACCTGCAGCAACTGTGTGATGCTGTCATGTCAATATGGAGAAAAGCTCTGAGGAATGTTTCCACCACCTTTTTGAATCTACAACACCAAGAATTAATGCAGTTCTGGAGGAAAAAAGGAGTCTAACTCAGTACTAGCAGGTGGTCCTTATAGAGTAGACGTGGTGTAGATGGGAAGATGTGGACAATCTAAATAAATGGAGGAAATACTTTATTTTTTCCATGAAAACATAACTGGATCAGGGCGTTTTCAGCCCAGAACTATTAATATGGCCATAAACGGACTCACCAGCTACTGAATATAAAGAAAACCATGATTGGTACTTTACTTAATTTGATTTCAGTACTCCAAAAAAAGAAAAAAACATTCACCCTTGTTTAACCAGTCATAGAAAAGGAGCAGCCTGGATCCTTCAACTCAAGCCAGAAGCGCCCTGAGCTCCTGGATCAAGCAAAGCTAGCCCTTATCCCAGCAGATGCTCTGACCGCCTGGCAACTGCATCCAGATGCTGAGGCTCTCAGTGTTCCAGTCAGGGTCCACGCTCAAGGACCAAAAGTTCAAACAACTACTGCTGCCTCATCTTCTTTATATCTTCACTGCTCCAGAGTTTATCATCCACTTAGAAGTATGTTGGAGACATAACTTCTGTGTTTAAAAGAAAAGCTGTTGGTGCTGTCTGTGAGATCCTAACAGAAATCACCTGATCAGGTGTAACTCCTGTCTCAATAATAAAGTTTCATCCCATTTGTAAAGTTTGGCTTTAAGGGGATGGGAATGTTGGCTGGAAGTGAAATATTTCTGTTTTGATACCAGTTTTCTAATTTTACCTGCAAACACTTCATTTTGTGGTAGTGTATTCTTCATAAATGAAAGAATCACCGGGAACTATTTATGCAAGACAAACTAAGCTGCTTTGCTATTTAGGCGCAGGAAGTTTATGTATACAACACATTTCAGGCTACGCAGTGTTCTGTACATAACCAAAGGAAACATTCAGACAGAATTATACATACAGTAACTTATATAACTCTGCCTTAACTGAAAGCAAAAAAAAAAAAAATTCAGAACCAATTTAAAAGAACAGGGGTTGTGTCAGACTTTGGGATTTCTTATAGTTTGGTCCAGATATTAGGAGCAGAAAAACTTGATGCCTATTCTTCTAGCTGAAGAAACTTCTGGGACATCCACGTTTTGATGTGAACTTGGTACAAACTAAATTCTGTCTCGGACCAGAGTCCCCTATTGAGACAGAGTGTCATCAGCATAATTATGATCAGATATTTGGTCTGTTTCCATGATCCGAGCTAGTGGGAACATGTAGATGCTGAACAATAGAGGACCAACTTAGAGCCTTGGGGAGCTTATTTATTGTTCATGTAGAGCATGTGTCAGGAGTCCTGGCCCAATTTAACCCCTGCTCATTCTAGTGTTGTAGTAAACAATGACATGGCATAATGTGATACCATAAATAAATGTAAGAAATCCTGTTGCCTAATGCAGGGTCAGTAACATGCCACTCTTCAGCCTTTCTGCACTGGATCTAAAACAAAATAGAATCTAATTCTATATGGACAGATTAATTTACGGTTATTGCCTAAAGATGCTGTCTTGCCTGTAAGCTTGATTTGGGGTGAGAAACCAGGAAACAACAAAATATATAACGTAGAAAAATATTTCCAAAACCAGTACACAGTATTTGCTTTAAAAAAAAAGTACCAAGCTGTAGCTAAGTAAAAAAGGGTCAGAATCATTCATTAAAATATCAAAGTATCTTTTCTAGGACTTAAAATAATTTTAAAATGATCTTAAATACCAGGATAGTCTGGGGGATTTGATTTGATTGGTTGGGGAAACATTTTACACTTTTAGCTTTCAACTTTTACACTGAACTTTACTGAAGTTGACCAAACCACCTGAATAACATCACACAGTTCCAACAAGAGCTCACTAGAGGGTGATATTTCCAGCAATGACTGCTGACCAAGAATTGTTGGCTCTCTATCAGCAGTTGTCTCTCTCGCAGTTCAGGAGCCTCCTCCCAATATCTCAGCTGATGTAGACATCCCTCCGACATATAGAGCCAACTTATGCGCGTATGTGCAAAGACTGAAATATATTGCACTTTAACAAAGAGAAAGGAGAAGAAAATCTGGCTCATTGATGGAATCAGAAAAGAACGTCCTGTTCACCACCAGTAAACTATGGAGCAGCACTAACTTTTTGCAGTTTGGTTTCTGTTTTTACTTTGGTGCTCAAATCTGACACAGTTTTCACCCGAATCTGTCCAATGTGAGCAGCAGGAAAGGCAACCATATATCCACCACGGTGATCTTTCCATGGCTTCTCTGGATGCTTCGTTTGCTTTCACACTGAAAAAGAACCAAACTAGGACTCACTTGGAAGTGAACCAAGACCCCTGGTTTTCAAGTAAACCAGAGTTCACTTCTTTGTTCCGAACCAGAGTTTGAATGAGCGTTCACATTGTTCCAAACAAAGAAGACTGTTCATGGAAGCGGACCAGGGTTTATTTAAAGCGGATGAAACAGAACAAGGGTGTATGCAGCCTTAAAAAAAAAAAAAAAAAAAACATGGCGCAGATCATCAAGGACAGCACCATTAAAATGACAACAAACATCATGACTCAGCAAACTGATTCAGCACCAGCAGACTAGTCATTTGTTATGAGTCAGCAATGCTGATTGATCAGACAGCGCTGTTACACTCTGAGCTCTGATGGTGCATCGGTTTGGCATTTTCCTTTATCATGACAGAGAAAAGCAATAAAATGTTCACAGTTTTGTTTGTTGTAAGTTATCTTTTAGCGTCAAATAGGCTTTGCGGCTCCAAGCTATGTTTATTTGGTGAGACAGGTGGTAAAATGGCTAGTTGTCCAAGTTACAGAGGTGTCACATTACCTGATGAAGACCATGGAGAGGCTCATCCTCGGTCACCTCCGCTCCGTGGTGTGCACCGCGATGGACCCGCTGCAGTTTGCCTACAGGCCAAACATAGGGGTGGATGATGCTGTCATCTACCTACTGCACAGGGCGCTGGCTCACCTGGAGACCTCTGGGAGCGTCGTGAGAGTCATGTTTTTTGACTTCTCCAGTGCGTTCAACACCATCCAGCCGGCGCTGCTGCGGGGGAAGCTGGAAGGAGCTGGAGTGGATGGAAAGTTAGCTGTGTGGACCATCGACTACCTCACCAACCGGCCACAGTACGTGCGTCTGCAGAACTGTGTGTCTGAGGTGGTAGTCTGCAGCACGGGGGCCCCTCAGGGAACAGTGCTCTCACCGTTCCTCTTCACCCTCTACACCTCGGACTTCACCTACAACACCAGCAGCTGTCATCTCCAGAAGTTCTCTGACGACTCAGCCATTGTGGGCTGTGTGTCTGAGGGGAACGAGCTGGAGTACCGGTCAGTCATCAGGGACTTTGTGGACTGGTGTGAGCGCAACCACCTGTGCTTAAACACCAGTAAGACCAAGGAGATGGTGATTGACTTCCGGAGAAGGACACTACCCCACACACCGGTGAACATCCAGGGGAAGGACATTGACCGGGTGAACAGTTTCAAGTACCTGGGTGTTCACCTCAACAGTAAACTGGACTGGTCACACCACACAGACGCCCTGTACAAGAAGGGCCAGAGTCGCCTCCACCTCCTGAGGAGACTGAGGTCCTTTGGAGTATGCAGGCCTCTGCTAAGGACATTTTATGACTCTGTGGTAGCCTCTGCTGTCCTCTACGCCGTTGTCTGCTGGGGAGCGAGCAGCACTGACCGGGACAGGAAGAGACTGAACAAGCTGGTCAGGAGGGCCAGCTCTGTCCTGGGCTGCCCGCTGGACTCTGTGGAGGAGGTGGGTGAGAGGAGGATGTTGGCCAAGCTCACATCCATCATGGACAACACCTCTCACCCACTGCACCAGACTGTGGGGGGGCTGAGCAGCTCCTTCAGCAGCAGACTGAGACACCCTCAGTGTAGGAAGGAGCGCTACCGCAGGTCCGTCATTCCCACTGCTGTCAGACTGTACAACTTATCTGTATAGTCATAATACTGTGTAGTATTTATTTATATTTTACTGTGCAATACCCCCCATTATCAATGTCATCATATTCTTCATATCCCACCATCACCATGTAAATATGTATATAGTCTGTGAAGTTGTTGTTATATTCTATATATATATAGTATATATATATATATATATATATATATATATATATATATCTTTTATATTTATAATGGTACATATTTTTGCTTTTCTTAGACTTTTTCTTGTAAATAATTTATATTGCACCTTTTTGCTGTGATGCATGTTCACCTTATTCTGTCTTTCTGCACTTTATTCTATAACAAGAGCTGCTGTAACAAGTGAATTTCTCCACTGTGAGATAATAAAGTCTAATCTAATCTAATCTAATCTAATCTAATCTAATCTAATGACCTCCTCTCATCTTCATCAAACTAGAGTAAAAGTAAACTCAGTACAACCACTCCATCTGCTGGATAACTGAAACATGACAAACCAATGTTTTTCCATCAGGGCACTCATGCAAAATACACGTATAAGAAGCCTCAAAATAATAATGATAAAAATAATTAATGAGAATAGGTGGAAGACCTGAACGTGTATATTATGCCATTCAAACCATTCACACATGAAAATATTTAGCGTTTATCAGAGAAATCCTCAGTTAAAACAAGGAAAGAAGTCAAAGTCTAATACTGCAAACTGTTCATTTAAGGTTTCCATCTTCAGATGAGGATTGTTAATGTGTGGGATGGCTTTGAGATTAAATTTAATTCAGCTTATGTATACATCACAATTCACAATAAAGTTACTTCAAAGCAATTTTACAGACACAGTCCAATTCAATTAATTTCATTTTAGTCCAACTATAATCCAATTAAAACAAATCTGATCAGATCTTCTCTTTGATTCAATCCACCATCCTGAGCTGCACAAGGAAACAGTGGAGAGGAAAACCTCCAGCAGGACCAGAACCAGGAAGGAAAACCTCCAGCAGGACCAGAACCAGGAAGGAAAACCTCCAGCTGGATCAGAACCAGGAAGGAAAACCTTCATCAGAACCAGGAAGGAAAACCTCCAGCCAGATCAGAACCAGGAAGGAAAACCTCCATCAGAACCAGGAAAAAAAACCTTCATCAGAGCCAGGACCAGGAAAGAAAACCTTCATCAGAACCAGGACCAGAAAAGAAAACCTTCATCAGAACCAGGACAAGGAAGGACGGCCACCCTCCTGGGCCAGGGGGCATCCAGTCTGGAAGTAACCATGAACCAGTTTTTCTGCATCACTCTGAGACAGGATGCTCCTCATTCTGGAAAATTACATAGGTGGAAGAAGGTGGTCATAGAAGCCTGTTTTATATGTGAATCAAATCCAGAATAACTCCAAGGTTCCTCACTGTAGTACTGAAAGTCAAGATAAACCACCCAGAGTAATTCCAAAGCTAGACAGAGTCTTCCTGAGGTTCTCCGGTCCAAAGACATCAAACTCAGTCTGTCTGAGTTCAGAACATTTTGAACATATAATTACAGTTGTTGTTCTTAGAAGACATAATAATAGTGGCTTTAGATTTAGTTTGTCTGAGTCATTGTAAGCAACACACAGCTTGGGTTGGACTTGGGGCTTGAGTGGGAAAACCTTTTGAGCTAAAAGGCTAAAGACAACTATGAAGAGCAGAATCTGAGCCATCAACATGTTATCAGACACCAGACTGGACAAAGGAAGAGATGGAAGACATTAGTATCAAGAGCAGAAAGTTCCTCACGATGCACGGAGGGTTTCAGGTCCAGCACCCTGATGTGATGAGCATCAGAGCTGTGAAAGAAGATCCAGGAGAACATCCAGACTTTTACCTGCAGAGCTTCCTCTAATAAGTTATTCTTATACCACAAATAGATTTTAGTGAAGATTTCTTTATTTGGTGGAGGTAAGGTGTCAGGTAAGAAGACTAGATCAGAACCGCTGGGCCCCGCCTCCACAGGAAGAGGACGTGACCCCACCGAGCCTTCGTTTCACGCATGGGACGGGCAGCAGGAGGAAGATCCAGCTTCTGCTTTGCTTCAGTCAGACCTGCTGCAGGACAACGCAGATCGAACAGGTGGAGTTCCAGGATTCATTTCACTATTTAGTTTCTCTTTAATTTGATGAATTTGATCATTTTAACTGTTTCTGGATTAACTCGACGTTATGAAGATGTCTGCTTTCATCTTATTGTCTTTCATTTCTCTTTAATTAATCTCCCATCAGTGTGTGAATGTGTGTGTGAAAGGGTGAATGTGATGTATAATGTAAAGTGCTTGTGGTATCATGCCAGGCACAGTAAAGCACTATGTAAATACAGAACATTTACTATTTAATTTTCATTCCTTCATTTATTTTTTACCTTAAATTTATTTTCATTAATTTTATTTTTTCTTTTATTATTATTTGCTTTTTTCTTTTCTTTTTCTTTTCTTTTGTTTAATCTGATTTTATATTATTATATTTTCTATTTCTTTTTATAATTTTCCTTTTTAATTTATTCCTTAAACTTCCTTAAATTCCTTTTAATTTAGTTTTTTTCTTTCCCTTTCTTTTTCTAATACTTTTTCCATTTAATTTAATTTCATTTCATTTAATTTTTCCTAATGTAGTTTAATTTAATTAATTTATCTATTTATTCACTATTGATTTATTTTAAGAAGGAATGGTCTCATGCTGTTTTGTCTTTTTGTTTTTTTGTTTTTTTTTGTTTGTTTGTTTGTTTGTTTGTTTGTTTGTTTGTTTGTTTGTTTGTTTGTTTTTTATTTTGTTTTGTTTTTTTGTTGTTTTTCTGGTGTGTTTTCCAGAATGGAGTCTGAATGTGAGGTGGGTTTGGACGAGCTGTGTCCAGTGTGTGGAGATAAAGGATCTGGGTATCACTACGGTCTGTTCACCTGTGAAAGCTGCAAGGTATATCACAGCCTACGTGATACTGGAACATGTTTAGCTGTAACCTTGTACAAGTAGAAGAAGACCGTGCTGTGGCCACAGTTTCCCTCTGACTGTAGATCCTTAACTCCTGCAGGGGTTTTTCAAAAGGACGGTTCAAAACAAAAAGACGTACACCTGTGTGGAAAACCAGCGGTGCAGAATTGATAAAACTCAGAGGAAACGATGTCCTTTCTGCAGGTTTCAGAAGTGTCTTCATGTTGGCATGAAGCTGGAAGGTAAGCAGGAGGTTTCTCTAACTCAGGTATCCACTCAAAGTATCTGCAGATTTTTTTTTATTTTCAGGTGTAGAAATAAAACAAGTAGTTCTGTTAGTGAGAAAAAAACTTTTCATGTCTCAGTAGATCAGGTGGAGTGTCTCTGTAAGTCTGCTGCAACGTTGAAAAAGCATTTGTATTTTCTTATAATGAATAATTTATTATTGCAAAAAATCAATAAATAAAAAGAATATAATAGGAAGGGCAAATAAATCATGTTTTCTAGACACACTGTTTCCTCTCCCTTCCCTTCCCTTCCCTTCCCTTCCCTTCCCTTCCCTTCCCTTCTTTTCCTTTCCTTTCCTTTCCTTTCCTTTCCTTTCCTATTTATGCAGGTAGCCCCTTCACATATAAAATAAAATAAAAAAAAAATAGAAAATAATCAATAAAATTTTACTTTGCTCACAGGGACAATGTATTAATGAAACATTTAAATATATAATATCATAGCTGGAGTTGATTTCTGCCTCTCATCAGTCCCCCTGCAGGCAGATGCAGACACATACATCAACACAATACAACATTAACAGCAGAGGAACATTTAAGTGGATGATCTTAAATCTTAGAAAATCTCTCTAAATCCAAACAGATGATGAAATTTAATTTGTGTCCCACTCAGTACAAACTAGAGGTCCTGATTCTGGTCTTGGTTTTCCAGCCTCTGAATGTGTTGAACAAAACCTAACACCAACATACATGTTTACGTCAGAATATGTTGCATTTATGGATAAATAAAATTGTGTGTGTATTTTAATGTATTTAAAATCAAATCCGCTTTTAAAAAAGAAGTCTTCAGGATGCTTTCCCAGGTCTCATGGAGTCCATGAGGTTAAATATGGTGCGTATCAGTCACAAAGGTTAGAATAGGAATATTCTTTATCCTTATTATTTTTTCCATCAGCTGTTCGTTCAGATCGAATGAGAGGTGGCAGAAACAAGTTTGGGCCCATGTACAAGCTTGACCGAGCCCTCAAACAGCAGAAAAAGGCTTTGATACAAGCAAGTAGATTTAGCCTGGAAAGCAGCAGCTCTGGCCTGATCTCCACATCCCAGCAGAGAGACTTTACCTTCTCTGGTGGCCTCCAATCAGTTGCCTTCATAGACCAGCCTTCATCCACGTCTGCATTCCTGTCCTCCAGCTCACCTGCTGTTGTCCAGCACCAGTGGACTTCTCCTTCTAACACCAGCTTTTCAGGATCAACAGACTTTACTGCAGGATTCTTCATGGATCCACTTGAGCCGATCTCAAGACTTGTATTAACACAAGGTCCGAGGATGCCTGAGCTTGTGATGGAGCTTGTGAGGTGTGATCCAGATGAGTTGCAGCTGCGGAGGAAGATCATCACTCGACTCCAGCAGGAGCAGACGAGCTGCTGCAGGAACTCCGACATCTTCAGCCTGTTGTACACCATAGTTGATCAGCTGTTGTGCTCCATTGTGGAGTGGGCACGCACATCCATCTTCTTCAGGCAACTCAAGGTAAGACCTACTGATTCTGGTTTTAAACATCCTGGTTTGGTTGTAATCTGGGCCTGAGGGAGGCTTACATCTCCTTTATGGATTAAATACTAAATGTGCTCACATAAGTCTGATTTTCTTTTTAAAATAAAAGTTTTTCATTAGAAAAGATGCAAACATCTGTTCACAGATGTGAAGCAAAAAACTGTGTGGAAGACTCTAAAGCTGCAGGTGTGGACTTTTGTCCCTTCCTTTACACCTCTATCTGATTGGATGTGACAAATCAAACTGTCCAATCAGAGAGCAGATGGCTTCCACGTTCTTAAAGAGGAGTACATTTTAAAACTGGATGATGTTGTGACTACTACTGTGACTCATGTGGGTTATAATTTTTAATATTGTAGGAAATAAAGTAAACTAGACGCACTTAGAGAGCACAGACCTCCACCAAGCGACTGAGTCACTCACCTGAGAAAAACCCAGAAGGCCCGACAGCCCACCCAGTAGCTACCCCCTACATTTAAACCTTCTGGTTCACCAGATGCAGAATATCAACATGATCCAGGTTAAACAAGGCAAGGCAAGGCAGTTTGTTTGTATAGCACATTTAATGTACAGGACAATTCAAAGTGCTTTACATAAAACAAAAGCATTACAGATATTAAGAAATAATAAAAGGCAGCAATACATAGCAAGAATCACTATAAAATCATAAGTTACATGGAAAATAAGCAAAATAAGTTCAAAGTTGCTGTGTAGATTTCATTCATAGGCTCATGAGAAAAGAAATGTTTTTAACCTGGATTTAAAAATGTCTACGTTTGGTGATAGTTTAATCTCCTTTTTGAACTTATCGCAGATGTATTCTGGGCCTAAACTGATTTGGGATTTGTAAACTATCAGGAGGGTTTTAAAATCTGTTCTGTGGCTGACTGGAAACCAGTATAAACTGGAAGCCAGTGTAAAGATGTTAAAACTGCTGTTATGTATTCAGATCTCTTAGTCTCTCAAACTCCAGCAGCAACATCTGGATGAGTTGCAAATGTTTAATGCTCTTTTTAGGAAGTCCTGTTAAAGACCAGTACCGTAATCCAGCCTATTGGAGATGAATGCATGGATGAGTTTCTCTTGGTCTTTCTGGGAGACTAAACTTTTAATTTTGTTGATGTTTCTGAGCTGGTAAAAAGCTTCTTAGTGACAGCTTTGATGTGGCTGCTGAAAGTCAGGTCTGAGTCTATCAACACTCCAAGGTTGCGAATTTGGTTTGGGATTTTCAGAGCCCGAGTCTCCAGGTGTTTACCAATGCTGACCCTCTTCTCTTTGCTAACAAACAGAATAATTTCAATTTTAATTGTAGAAAATTCTCCCTCATTCAGGTGTTTATTTGCTCCAGACACTGACACAATAAGTCTATTGGGCTGCAGTCCATCTGGTGACAGAGACACATAAAATTGTGTATCATCTGCATAACTTTGATAATTAATGCCAAAGTTCTGTAATATTTGACCCAATGGGAGCATATACAAGTTAAACAGAAGAAGTCCAACAATGTCGGAATATAACATCTACTATGATGTTATCTTATAATTTCTTTTTTCTTCTTCTTCTTCTTCTGCCAATGATTCTGTGTATTATCTGATGGGTTAGAAGCTGTAATGGCAAAATCCAGATGGTGACTTGGATCACCCCCAAAATGTAACTTGTTCCTTTGTTCAATTTCTGGCATTTCCAGAAAATTTTATCAAAATCCATCCATAACGAGTTATGTTGCTAAAAAAAAAAACAGATAGACAGATGCTGCCGGTAACAGTTAACCCTAAAGGGCCATTTATGCTCCCTTACGTATGTAAATAGCAACATCCGTTTCAAACGTCCTCATAGTTAAATGTGTTGCCATGGTTGTTAAGTCAGTTCCTCCGCTAGAGGGCAGTGCTGAGTTCAGAGTTCATTCCCGCGAGCTGACATCAGTTTCAGACATCGATTGGCAGCGGTAGTGCATCGATATAAATTTGTTTCCAACCGCCCAACACACCCTAAATACTAGCATATCCTTTCTTCAAAAGCTTGCACAATTTCTACATTTGTTGTCTTCGTCTTCTTCTGCTTTTGTGTTCCCTTCATGATTCTATTTTTCTCTGGTTTGTTTCTCTCCCTGGTTGCATGTCAGGTATTCTGCTCAGCACTGCCCCCACGATTTCCAGTGGTTTTGCTCCGTCTTCTGCGTCCAGTGACAGATAGCTAAGCTCCCTGAAAACAGACCAAATCATGCACATAAATGATGCAGAAAACAGACGCAACTGTCCGTCTTCTGCATCGAGCAGAAATGGGCCTTCAGGCAGTACTCAAAAAGAGAATAATTGCACTTTTACCCTTTGAACTCTTTTAGGCCACCAAACCATCTTCTTAAATATTAAACATGAAATAAAACAAACAATTTTTTTTCCCCATCAACTCCAGTCCTGGAGTTAACACTGTATTGAGCCCATAGAAACTTTCCATAATCTGTATCCAGAGCTCTAAAGGGATGGAGAGGGCTAAGCTGCATCCTCTTCAGTTGCAGGATCCCCACATCCCAGTTTTATTTAATTCTGTTCATTCAAACACATTTGGTAGAATAAAGGGCATAAATATAATAGAAAAACTCTTTTACTTTTTTTTTTTTGCAAAAATTCTTTCTTAACTTGTAAGGAGCTTTGATTTACCCTTTGAGATAATTTGAGGACAAAAACTTCTATAAAAACAGTACAGATTTATTTAAGTTTTTCCACTTTTTTGGGTCCTTATGAAAATTTCCAAATATTGAATTGTTCAAATTATTTCAACACTTTTAATGCAAATTGGCAACATAATGTCACTGTTTTTATGAAAAGAAATTTTTTTTTTATTAAATAGTTATTTAACATAATAAATTTTGGGTGGCTTCAAATGTTATTTAAAAATCATTCTTAGATGTAGTATTAAAACTGTATACTGATTTCCAGTCAGTCGCGGAATAGATTTTAAAACCCAACTGATGGTTTACAAATCCCAGAATCCATCTGTGATATGCTCAGAGACTATAAACCTAAAGGGTTCAGGTTAGCTAGTCCAGACCAAAATCCAGACCAGAGTCAACATAGAATAGAAATCGTGATCCTGTATTTAAATAAAATGACTAAAAAAAAAAAAAAAAAAAAAAAAAAAATTATATGCACTGCACTAGCACTACATGACAGCACCTGGGTCCAACTGGACTCAAAAGCGGTCTGACTATCACTTAATTATGACGTCCCATCTTGTTTGAATTCATGCTTGTGTTGTTCTTCCTCTCAAATGTAAGTCGCTTTGGATAAAAGCGTCTGCTAAATGACTGTAGAATAGAATAGAATAGAATAGAATAGAATAGAAATACTTTATTAATCCCTTTGGAGAGTCCTCAGGGAAATTTGGGTACCAGCAGCAATACAACACCAACAGTAAAGCAGGATAAGCACAAGATATAATATATACAGGTATAAAGTAAAATAGAGGCAATAAGGTGCAAGAAAAGTATAAATAGAATGCAATAAATAAAAATAAGATAAGTTAAATAAAATAATATAAACAAGCATTGCACACAGTAGAGGTGGCACAGATTCCCAGTTCACTATTGCACATATAAGTTATTGCAACTGTTTGTATGGGTTATTGTGCATGTGTTGTATCAGGCGAGTATCAATTGTATCAACATGGAGACTGTGGTGTAAATGTAAAAATGGAGAAGCAGCATTTAGCTGTTATGCTGCAAGTGGAACCAACTGCCATTCGATATTAAACTTTCATCAAACGTAGACACTTTTAAATCCAGGTTTAAAGCATTTCTTTTCTTATGCATCTATGTGTGGAATCTGTGCCTCTCTTTTAACTCTATCTTTTAACTTTAGCCTAAATACCAGGTCCAAATATCATTACTTTAGTTTTATCCTCATTAAAATCTAAAAAGTTCAAAGCTGTGCAACCTGTAATCTCTGAGACACAATCTACCAGTGTTAAACTGAGCTGTCATGTTTTAAAGCCAGATAAATCTGAATGTCATCGGCATAACTATGGACTGAGATAGCACATTTCCTGAGGTTAGAACCAAGGGAGACCCTATAGTGGGAAAAAAACAGGGCCCCAGTATACAACCCTGGGTTACTCCACAAAGAAGATGCAGTGTCTAATTATTAGCATCATGTAGGTAGTGTTATCACATTTAGATATAAGAGCAAATTTAGCCATAAGGGTATATTTCTATAAGTATCACATGGAACCAGCAAACACAACGACCTTCAGAGAAGACATTATCACATGAACTCTATGAAGTCAATTATCGATTAACTATAGAAAACCCTCCATAAGTTTAGGTTAGCCTCAGGGGAGGTGTCAGAGGTGAACTCAGGAATGTTTTTTATCTGTGAACATATATAAGGCCCCTGGTATGAATGTTTAATGGGATTTCTCTACAATTGGTCCAGAGATCTCACAGAGCTGCAGATCTGTTTAAGATGTTTTTTTTATTACACATCAAGTCGGCATCCGGAGCTCTTTTACTTCCAACTCATTTTTGCCACAGCATCACCTGCTTCAAGTCAAAAGGGCATCACGAACCAGAAAGAAGTTCACTACACAACGATGCCACCCCATCAACTACTACAAAGAGAAGCATGACTGATCACAGCTTATTTTAGACAAATAAGAAGCTAATTAGAACATTTAAAAGTGCAGTTTCTGTGCTATGAAAGACTTTAAGAATAATGTGAACATCTAAAAAAAGATTGCAATTATAGCACAAATACCACAGATTGTTTCCTCGTGTTTGAGTATATCATTAGAAGAGGACAGAAGAAGAATAAAACTAACTGAGCTTTGTGAAATCCAGTTAATGACTCAGTTGAGTCACATTTACAGTAAAATAAAAATAAATTATTCTGAAAGGATTAAAAGCAGTGATGTAGATGTTTTAGCTCTTCTTTTTTGCCTCCAGGTTAGTGATCAGATGATATTGCTGCACGTCTGCTGGAGTGAACTGTTAGTCCTGAACATTATCTCCAGACTGGTCCTTTATGGTGAGGAAAGCAGTCTGCTGCTGGTCACTGGACAGGAGGTGGGTCATCTCAGCTTCTGCACCAAGTGTACTATATTTCCTGTCCAGATAATTACCCATTTACAGATAATGGAAAACATCATATCCCATCATATATGTAGAAATCCCTCATGACAGCTACACAAAATGTTAGATCCTTTATGTATTTATAGTAATGTATAAACGCATAGAGCAGAAAGATTAAAAACTGTCCTGATGACAGCAGGTTTTCTTTGCTTCAGGTAGATCTGCCAGATATAATCTCCTGTGTTGGTCCTGCTTTTACCAGTCTGACCCAGAGAGGACAGGAGCTAGTTGAGAAGCTGACCATCATGAAGGTGGACCGTCAGGAGTTTGCCTGCATCAAGTTCCTGATCCTGTTTAACCCAGGTTAGTGACACGTAGTCAGTTCCATGCTGGCCAGAATGCTGATGTGGAGATTATCCCTGTTTGGATCTCCTGGATTCTTGGTGAGGGTGTTAATTAAAAGCACATTGAAGATGCTTTAATAGTACAGCCTTTTAAATTGAGGATGTCAACCATGTAAATATAAAATGTCTCCTTTCTCCCCACTTGGTACTGAGATCACTGGGGGGCAGGAAAGAGGGGTCAAAAAGCAGCAGAACTTTAATCCAGGGATTCCTGCTGAGAAAGAGAAACACAAATGAATGACATCAACAATGTCAGATATTTCTACATGGAGAGTAAAGAGAGCAGAGAGGAGCCCAGTGCATCATGGGATGTGCCCCAGCAGCCTCAACCTATAGCAGTAGGACTAAGGGATGGATCAGGCTCACCAAGCCAGACCTGCTATAAGATTTATCATGAAAGAAAATTAGAAGATGATCTGAAGGTAGAGAGGGGGTCTGACACCTGAAGCCAGACTGGGAGCTGGTTCCACAGAGAGGTCTGATAACTGGAGGTTCTGCTTCCTATTCTACTTTTAGAACCTTTTATATCTCTAAGATCCAACGGACCTTGGTCAATTCTCATTTGTGATCAATGTACACCTTAATTACACTGTCCAGCCTAAGAGATGAAATAATTGATTCACTGGTGATTATTTTTTGTTTTTCTTAATGTTCAGATGTGAAGGAACTGGAAAAACATGGATTTGTAGAGTTTGTACAGGAGCAGGTTAAAGGAGCCCTGCTGGAGTACACGCTGACCTCCTCATCTCAGCATCCTGGTCGTTTCACCCACCTGCTGCTGAGTCTGTCTGAGCTTCGCTGCCTCAGCACACTGGCAGAAGACGTCTTATACTGCATGCACCTGACGAGGGATCGACCCTGCAACAACCTGCTCAATGAGATGCTGCAGGCTAAGCACAGCAGTGTATGAAAACTCATCTACACATACTCTGTAATGGAAGCAAAAGGAACTGCAGTTAATGATAATGTGTAAATTTTGGCCCTCTCAGTGTCATTGCATTTGTTGAGAGGATAAAGTTCAGTGGATCTGCTGTCACCAAATAACGTGCTTTAATAATTTAAATGTACATTTTGCTGAATGTTTAAAAAAAATGCAATAAAAATTCATTTTTGTTCAGGCTTTGTTTTGCATTGTATTTGTTATTCATTAAGTCAACAACAGTAAATACAGTTTATTGTCATGTTCATCCAGGATTCATATATGAACACAATCAATGTACATAAATAAATGATAAACAGTCCTGAAGCTGGAGCCTCATAAAGTCAAACCAGAGTTAAAATGTTGGTCGGTCCTTGGTTTGATTAACTTCAACGAAAAATATGAAGGTGCTACGAGTCCAAACAACGATGTAAACTACTGAGGGAGGTAAAGGAGCCATCTGGAGTGACAGCTGCAGGACTGAAGCATAAACTGGTTCACGTTGCTGGTCAGGAGTTCGTTTTATTCAACAGGTTTAGATTCCATCACTGTAAGATCACTGCAGGAAAATACCATCTGAAAGCTGAAATATGTTGGAGGCAGTCAAATTTATTTATTTAGCACTTTTCATACAAAAGAGCAACACAAAGTGCTTTTGACAGCAATAACTAAATACCAAATCAAAATAATTTCAACATCAAATAAAAAATTAAAGATGAGCCTTCAGGAACCCACATATACATATCAAGGTGCTGTCACTGTACTATGACTTAAGACTTTTCTTAAATCTACATGGAATCTAAGTGGGTTAATACTTACAACAGGTAAGAAACAGGATTAGCTTTCTTAATCAGAGGCTGTAGCCCAGCATGTTTAAAGTAGTTTGATAGATTTTTATCCAGCTGAAACTAACAGGGTCAGTACAAATAAAAGTACTTCTGTTCACAAATATCAAGAGGGCAATATGAAGCCCATAAAACTCCGTTTTATGCTGTTTTTGTTTTTTTATATGAAAACCAGCCTGTAGAACCTGAAGCTTTTAATCCCAGTATAAACCAGTCTGTAGAACCTGGAGCTTTTAATCCCAGTATAAACCAGTCTGTAGCAGCTGGAGCTTTTAATCCTAGTAAAAACCAATCTGTAGCAGCTGGAGCTTTTAATCCCAGTATAAACCAGTCTGTAGCAGCTGGAGCTTTTAATCCCAGTATAAACCAGTCTGTAGAACCTGGAGCTTTTAATCCCAGTATAAACCAGTCTGTAGAACCTGGAGCTTTTAATCTCAGTAAAAAACAGTCTGTAGCAGCTGGAGCTTTTAATCCTAGTAAAAACCAGTCTGTAGCAGCTGGAGCTTTTAATCCTAGTAAAAACCAGTCTGTAGCAGCTGGAGCTTTTAATTCCAGTATAAACCAGTCTGTAGCAGCTGGAGCTTTTAATCCTAGTAAAAACCAGTCTGTAGCAGCTGGAGCTTTCAATCTCAGTATAAACCAGTCTGTAGCAGCTGGAGCTTTTAATTCCAGTATAAACCAGTCTGTAGCAGCTGGAGCTTTTAATTCCAGTATAAACCAGTCTGTAGCAGCTGGAGCTTTTAATTCCAGTATAAACCAGTCTGTAGCAGCTGGAGAACATAGAAGTGATAGGGAGGTTTTTATGATGAAATGTGATAAATAATGCTGTTATCATGGATCATTGTGGACTTACCAGATAGAGTCTCTGAATAAAACTACATTTAGTGGCTGGATTGTAAACCTCCTGGACAGGACATAAATGCCTGGAAAACTTCCGTAGATCACCTAAAGGGTTACTATCCATCACAGTTCACCCCACAGAGCTACACACTACTGAGATGATGATGATAGAAGTGATGATGCTCGGGAAGGTCTGCTGGAGTTTTAAGGGTTAACTGAAAAACCACCTTTGAGAGTTTAGAGCCTCAAACTGCTGAAAAACAGTTTGCGTGCTTATGAGCATCAAATCAAGTTGTTTTTGTTCGAGTTTTCTCTATGTAAAATAAAAATGAAGTCCTGAATCTGGTCTGTAAACGTATTTCTTCTCATTCTTCGAGCCAGTCAGAATCATGTGGTCCATCAGGACATCAGGACCCTGCCAGCTTGAGCTTCCAATCCCAACACAGCTCCATTAGGCTGAGAATATATTTAACATGGAGCAACAGGTAACGTTTGTTACGCTAGTTTAGACAAGGGGCTGCAGCATTACTGAGTGTTAATGACTATTCTGGGAAATATGAAATATAAAGTTATTTTATCAGGGGCAACATTGTGACCAGAAAATAAAAGTCATTCAGTCAATAACATAAACAGGTCACATGCACGGGGTCCTGCAGCCTAAAGACCAGAGATAACACAACTATGTCACGTTTCTGATAAAACAGAAAATTAACAGCATTTCAAAAGTTTGAAGCTTTTCCTTTACCAAATATTTTTTCTTTCTTTCTTTCTTTTTTTTTCTATTTTCTACTTAGAATCATGGAATCTATATAATCTTGCTGGACCTGACCGGAGGGGACAGAAAAAAGGGAAAGGAAAAAGGAGACACAAACACCACAGACAGAGGGCAACAACCCTTAAATCCCCACCATCACCAGACAACAAACTGTTACACCTGTACATGAACACACCAGAAAATTTCCTACAACTTTTACAGAAAAAAACAGAGCTGCTAGTCATTAAGAGTTCTTAAATAATTAACAAATCGAGAAGACATATCACAAAAGTAGCACAACAACCACCAGATAATAACTCACAGGGAAAATAAAAGAGAGAATTATCTCTTAGTATATAAACCCACTGGATAACTCAGTGACTGTGTCAGCATGCAGAGGATGAAGAATAAGGAGTGATCAGTGATGGAGAGTGGTGAGTGAGATTGTACAAATGCAACCACACCTCTATGGAGGTCAGAGGCAGACCAGGGCAGCCCAGAGACCCGGGCCCTCAGCAGCAGCCCTGGAGCACCAACCCAAGCTACACCTGCCCGAAGACTACTCCAGCCCCACCCAAAGGGCGGCAGAGGAGAGCCCCAGCAAGAGCCCCCCGCGATCTTGGGGCACAGGTCCCAGTGGGCCAAGATCGACAGCTGCCGGCCCCGCCAGGGACCCGCCATCCAGGATGGCCCGAAGGAGGGGCCCAGGGCCCCAGGAGCCCAGAGACAGCCCCCCACCCCCCAAAGGCAGAGGGCCCACACCATCCCCAGGAGGACCAGGCTCCCCCAGACAACCACCCGGAGTAGGCCAGCACACACCCCAATGTTCCAGCCACACACCCCGGGAACCAGGGCACCATCGACCCCCCTCCACCTACTCCAATCTCCACCCAATATAACCCCACACTCACACCCTCCCCTGCGCTGTACCCACACTCACTATCACACAGTCACACATAACCCACCCACCATGCCCCATGGGGGACACCCTAGGCGGACCAGAGGACAGTGAGCCCCAAGCACTTGTTGTGTTGTGTTTCTTGTGTTTTGGTGTCTGAGTGCAATTAAAACTGAGAGGCGAGTCGCCACAGGGTGCATCCGAGGAGGCCACTAAATGGTCCCCTCTCCTCCACCCCGCATGGCGTGCACGCCTCCCAAATCCCTATGTGTGTGTGTGTGTGTGAGAGAGAGAGAGAGAAAGAGAGAGAGAGAGGGAAAGAAGAGGGGTCTGGGGATGTAAGTCCAGAAGGAAGCAAACTTCCCTCTGGATGTTGAGCCTCTAGTGGCATTAGGCACCCCCACTCCCCGGGAGGTCCCCCAGGGCCAGACAGGCCAGGAGGGGCCGACCCCTGCAGCCAATGAGCCGCCACCGACCTCATAATGTAACCACCCCCACATGCCGAGCGGGGAATGAGAGGATGGGGAGGAGGACAGCGGTAGAGCCCAGAACCACGGCACACCACCCTCAGCCCAGTCCCCAGAGCAACCACCTCCCCCTGCCCGCCCCTGCCAGTGCCCCGGGGAAGAGGGGCGTGAGAACTCCCCATTGTCCTCCTCCCCGCTCATGACTGTTTGTGGTGAGTGTGTTTTTGCAAGTAAAACTGAGGGGCAGTGACCACATTGTGCTGGGGGCAAAGTCATTTTAGTAGTCCCGCCCTCCATGCACTACATGACACGCCCCCCAGAAGTTGTTTGTGTGTTGTGTTTTGATGTCTAACTGTTATTAAAACTGAGAGGCAAGTCACCACAGGGTGCAGCCAAGGAAGCCACTTGGGAGCCCCCTCGGCTACACCCCGCATGACGTGCACGCCTCCCAAATCCCTACGCGCATGTGAGTGTGTGTGTGTGTGTGTGTGTGTGTATGTGTGTGTGTGTGAGAACGCGAGAGAGAGCGGGAAAGAAGAGGGGTCCGGGGACGTAAGTCTGAAAGGAAGACAACCTCCCGGATGGTGAGTTGCTACCAGCAGTAGGCACCCTGTTCCCCAGGAGGCAAGACAAGTCAGGCCAGAAGCAGCCGCCCCTCATGACCCGGCCACGCAGCAACTTCAGCCAATGAGCTAGCACCGACCCCAAGGGGGAAGGAGAGGAGTGGAAGGAGAATAGCGGGAGAGCCCAGGTTCATGGCGCACCACCCCCAGGCTCGACCAGGCCCCTTCCACAGGGTCATGTCATCCCTCCTCACCCCACCTACTTACCTATGATCTTGCACACACACAAACATACCCCCACACCCACACACACATCATCCACAACATAAACACACATACAACATACGAACATCCCTGTCTCACACCCCAGCACCTCCCCCTATAATCCCCTGAACCCCACTCAGTCCCCCTTCAAACTCCTACACCCCTCCTGCCCCCTGGCCATACCTTGGGTCCCAGTACGGCAACCAGACATCAGGGCATGCACCAACCCATACCATGGCAGCACATCCGGGCAGGCCTAGACCCCCAGCACATACGGACCCCACCACCTCGGAGGGAGGGGGACCACCCCCAGGCACCAGAGCTCAGAACCCCCACCCATCCCGCCCCAGAATAGCCCGGCTGCCTGGCCCAGGGCCGACGCACCATGGGAAACCATGAACAACCCGTAACCACCAGACACTCCCGGCCATTTTCCAACCCCCAAAGCGACAAGTTCACAGTCCTCCACCTACACTTAGTGATGGAGCTAATCACAGGAGACCAGAGGGAATGCGATTCAGCTAAATGATTCTTTGAGGAGGCAGACATTGTCTCACTACTGATGTCGTCTACTAAGATATTCCTAAACCGCTAAATACACAGATTATTTTTGGTTTTCCAGTTCACAAGGATAGTTTTCTTTGCGATGCATAATGCTGTGCGTGCCATGTGTGCAGAGTTAATTGTCATATTAATGTCACCCAGGTCACCTAGTATACACAGTGTGGGGTTTGCAGGAAAATTATATTTAACCCATGTTGACAAGTCCAGAACCTGCGGACAGGTGTGCAGGACCACAAGGAATGGAAATAGTTGTTTATTGTGTTATCAGTGCAGTGTGGGCAGATGTTTGATTGTGACAGACCCATCCTGAACATCCTTTGTCCTGTATAATGAATTCTATGCAGAATTTTTAATTGTATCAGTTGCATATTTGAATTCTTAGTCATTTTAAAGGTGTTTATATACATATTTGTGACGATTTATCTTTATTAAAGTTACTGGATAAGTCACCCTCCCATTTTGAAGTTGGAAGACAGATTGAGTCTTCTAGTTTGGATAATAGTCTATATGTTTTTGATAATAGCTTTGGGACATTGAGATTCATGAATTCTGCCACCCTAATAGGTAGCTGTAAATTTAATTGATTAATGGTATAGTTTTTTACATATAATAGATTTAAGCTGGTGATATTCTAAATAGAGAATTGCTGCTGATTCCATATTGTGAAGTGAGAATATTAAATGACAGGAAGTTTCCATTTTCTAATATATGTTCTAACTGTTTTATTCCTTTATTTTTCCATTGAGTGAAATTAATCAGCTTTTTGTTTTGCAGGATGTCAGGGTTGTTCCAGAGGGGTGTAAACTTACATAGAAAAAGTGAAGACCTGGTAATTTTTGGAAATTCCTACCAAGCCATTCATGAGGAACTGATGTTGATGCTTTTAAAACACTTATGTAATTTGATGGCTGAGTTGATGAATGGCAGGTCAGAGATAACCATATCCTCACACAATGCTCGCTCTATATCTAACCATGGTTCATCCAGACTGCTAGGTTTAAGCCATTTAGAGATATACTGCAGCTTGTTAGCTAAGAAATAGTGATTAAAGTTGGGTAGGTCCAACCCGCCTCTATCTTTAGTCTGTTGTAAAGTTTTTAGACTGATATGTGATGGCTTGTTTTTCCATAAAAATTTAGATATATGTGAGTCCAGTGACTTAAACCAGTTGGAGGATGGTTTAGTGGGTATCACTGAAAACAGGTCGTTGACTTTAGGTAGAACCATCATTTTAATTGTGGCAACCCTCCCCATGAGTGATATTGGTAAGTGCCTCCACTGTGAGAGATCGTCCTCTATAAATTTCCTCTGCACACATCTTTTAGAAGAATAAAGAGACAGAGCTTGTTTTTCAATCCCAGATCATGTATTGGAACATGAAGGCAGCATGTGATGAGAAAGCAGAAACACTTCCTGCAGGTTAAGGTCATTAAATCTTTGTTATGATCAGAGATCAAACCGATTACACCTGCAGCCACCTGTTTTACCCACTTTGCTGCAACAAGAGGATTAATCAACATAATGCACTCCTCCTGCCTAATGTGTCCACCTCACCGGAGATCTGATTCAACCTTGGCATCCAGCTGGCATCAGTTGGCACCTGTTGTGTTCAAGGACACGGCAGATAAACGTCAGAGCATCCAGAGCCGGTGTTTACAGGCAGCAGCTCACCAAAGGTGAAAGGAAACCAGGGGAAATGTTTCCTTCTTTTACTGAAGTAAACAAAGAAAACCTGTTATAATATCATTAAGTTTGTTCCTTATATTTGAGTTAATAAGTCACATATAAACAGTTATGAAACTCAGAATAAAACACAAACTGGAAAACAGATGCTTGACAATCCTGGACCTTTGTTGTTGGAATTTTAGGAGAGGAATGTTGTGCCATTCTGGTCTGATGCAGGATTCTAGCTGCTCTACAGTCCTGGACCTTGGTTGCTGGATTTCTGCTTCCATGATGCTCCAGATGTTGTGTACTGGTGAAAGGTCTGGACTGCAGGCAGGCCAGTTCAGCAGCCGGACTCTTCTCCTATGAAGCCATGCTGCTCAGATGGATGCAGGATGTGGTTCAGCATCTTCTTGCTGAAACCTGCAAGGCCTTCCCTGAAAGAGACCTTGTCTGGATGGGAGCAGATGTTCCTCTAAAACCTCCATGTACTAACATAAGCCTCCAGATTCCTTTAATCTTTATATTATATGATGTTCAGTTCACTTTAATTTCTTTAACTGTTTTTACACAATGTGCAATTTAATGTGTTGCTCTAGGGGTCACAATGGACATCCATCCATTTTCTGCTGCTTATTCAGAGTCGGGTTGCGGGGGCAGCTGCCGAAGTAGGGAAAGCCCAGACTTCCTTCTCCCCGGCCACATTCACCAGTTCATCCCGAGGCGTTCCCAGGCCAGCCGAGAGAGGTAGTCCTCATCTGGCTCCTCTGAGGCAGAGGAGCAGTGACTCTACTCTGAGCCCCTCCCAGATCACTGAGCTTCTCACTCTATCCCTTAGGGAGAGCCTGGCCACCCTGCGGAGGAAACTCATTTCGGCTGCTTGTATTCCCGATCTTGTTCTTTCGGTCACTACCCACAGCTCATGACCATAGGTGAGGGTAGGAACGTAGATCGACCGGTATATCAAGAGCTTCGCCTTTTGGCTCAGCTCCTTCTTCACCACGACAGACTGATGCAGAGTCTGTATCACTGCAGACACCGCACCGATCCACCTGTCGATTTCCCCCTCCATCTTTCCCTCACTCATGAACAAGACCCCGAGATACATGAACTCTTCCACTTGGGGCAGGACCTCATTCCCGACCCAGAGAAAGCACTCCAACCTTTTCCGGCTGAGGACCATAGTCTCAGATTTTGAGGTGTTGATTCTCATCCCAGCTGCTTCACACTCGGCTGCGAATCGCTCCAGTAAGAGCTGAAGGTCACGGCCCGATGAAGCCAACAGAACCACATCATCTGCAAAGAGGGGAGACCCAATCCTGAGGCCACCGAACCTGATCCCCTCAACACCTCGGCTGAGCCTAGAAATTCTGTCCATAAAGGTTATGAACAGAATCGGTGACAAGGGGCAGCCTTGGGGGAGTCCAACAAGCACTGGAAAAAATTCTGATTTACTGCTGGCAATGCGGACCAAGCTCTGACACAAGCTCGTACAACGGGTATGGAGTGCCGGATCCCCACAATACACATAAAAGTAAAAAACAAAATAACAAAAACAAAACATTAAAAAACACATAGGAGACAAAAAAACAAAACAGAAAAAGGCAATGAGAGTCATGAGGCCATAAATAAATAAAATGCATAAGATCTTATCATATATCACATTTTCAGGGAAAAAATATGTATATATGCAAAAGAGCACATACAGGACTGATGTCAGGACAGAGATCTTGTTGTCTTCAAACAACACAATTAATTCATCCCAAAGTGCAGTATCCAGGCTTTGCTTCAGCAGAGGGAAAGCAAGCATGGGGTGCCTAAGTCCAGACCTTGAGATCTACTATCCTGCAAGTTTTAGATGCATCCCTTCTTCAATACACCTGAATCAATGCATGTTTCATTACCAGACCTTTGCAGAGCTGGATGAGATGAGGAGGAGGGAACTCGGCCATTTGATTCAGGTGTGTCAGGGAAGGGATGCATATAAAAGTTGCAGGATAGTAGACCTCCAGGACTGGACTTGGGCACAACTGGTTTAGCAGAATCATGTAAGATTAACAGAAAAAAGGAGAAAATGGTAAAAACAAACACAAAGCTTTATTGTTCTACAATTTGTGAAGGCGGTTTTTGGAACATGAGCGATGAAATGAAATCATGTGAAACAATAATCGGATTTAAAAGACTGATGGAAACATGATGGAGACGCCTATTTACCATCTTTGCTTTGGTGCTGGAGGACCATGAATCCCTGTTACTGTCTGACTGCAGGTTTTATTTGTTTAGTTTTATATTGACAGACTTTTAAGGAATACATTATATATTCATTTATAATAACACTCTTCTATAATACAAACAAAAGTAGTATAAAATGTTATTCCTTGAAAAGTTTTTACTTTTTCTACCCCTTTTTCTGACCACAAGGTTTTAAAAGAAAAGTCTGGATTTATTTATTTATTTGTTTGTTTGTTTTGTTTTCTTTTTTGCCAGTTAGTTTGGACTTTTTTTTCATCTATTTAAATTTTCATTGTCATTTTTTCTGGCTTGTTTTTTTTTTATTATTATTATTATGTTGAAAAATAAACTTAATAAACTAATGTTGCAGCTAAAACATTGCATAAGAGTTAATTTGTCTAGTGGTAAACCGTTTTAAGTCTGGAGATGTGATCTTGTGTAGACCTTCAGCGCCTCCCAGAGGGGTGTGTGTGCCATGTTTGATTTTGCATCTTTTCTCTTTTCTTCCTTCTCTCTCGTCTTTTGTCAATCCTGTCAGCTCCAGCATTAACATGAAAATCAGCAATAAAGAAAATAAAGAATTAGGCAGTGGGAGCTAAAACTCTCACAAAAAGATTTGAACCATCATCTTGTTGCCCTAACCCTAGACACCATAAGGTTCAACAAATGAACAAAAACAAAAAGGATATTTTAAAACGACCCGTAACCAAACATTAAGTGAAAAGCATCACATGCTTTGTGCAGTTGGAACTGCCTGCACTAAAAAGAGAACGCCAGCCTCATCTACTAGTGTGGAGTTAAAGCATCTATCCAGTTTGAGAGGATATCTGTAAGTCCTCTACATTAAAAAAAATACCATTAGGAAAGCCACGACCCCCCGCCTTCAGCTGCAAACATCCCAGATCACACAGCCTGCAGCCTTCAAGGGTATGACCCCCCAGCAACAGGTTAGTTGGTTAGTTACTGGTTTCTCAAGTTCAGTCTTTCTTCTCAGTTCTAACTTAAAACAACTGAAATGAACTGAACTGAACTAATTCATGAGAAGCATGAACTTGCACAACACTGGTCCACATACATGGCAGATGCCGTAGTTGTGCGACTATTTTTTACTACAGTGTCTCTGAATGGACAAACAACTCTGTGCAAAGCTTTAAAACTGCAGCAGCGGCTTTGTGTGATAGGAGCTAGAGCACCAGTTTGGCATAAATAACACCTTTAAACCACCACAGAAGAAGACAGTACACATGTAGTAGTTACCTGCTGTGCAGTCAGTGCTGCACCTGAGGTCACTAGATCCACTCACACAGAAAAACTTCCTTTATGTTTGGAAGAAGTTTGACTACTGACGGCCACCGTACATTTACTACTTCCTATGCCTATCTTTACCACCGGATGTCAGTAATTCTTATACACTGGACCTTTAAAGGGCTAGTGCACCCAAAAATGTAAACAACACAGCATTACTTAATTGTGAAGAAAACTACATATACTGTTGATAAAACTTATTTGTTTTTTTTTTTATTATTATTATTTTATTTATTTTAAAAACAGGATTTTGTGGGTAAAAATGGCTCATAACACTCTCTACAGGGTAAAACCAGGTTGTTTTTCATGACACGTCACAAGAAAATTTTAAAACCCCCACATAGAAAGCCACGCCCACCAACGCATATGAAGGGATGTGAACTTATCTGGTGTAGATCTGCTAGTTTCAGGCTTCTATTCTTTCACAGTGTTTCTGATGAAATATTCCTGCAATGGGACGGATTTGTGCTTCTGAGGGGTGTAGAAGTAACACTGGACTTTATTCTTTACCTACTGATCTTCATCTGGCGACAGACAGCAGCTCAAATTGTAGCAGCAGCAACTTCCAGCAGCTCTTCCTGCAGCTGCTACAACCTGCTGCCAGCCTCCACAGCTTTCCAGAGCTGCTGACAGGCCAGCGTAACAGCGCTAACGGCTCAGACTGATAAGCTTCAGGACCACCTGGTTCATGTGTAGCTGAAGAGATTCAGGAGGAGAAAAGTCTTTAACCTCAAAGACACTCTGTGGCGTAGCTGCTTTGGGAATCTTGCTTTCTATCTTGACAGTGAGCTGAGCTGTTGTCTGTCAATAATTCTTCCTGTGTATCCCACCCACTCTCTGCCCCCTGATCACCCCGTACCTCCCACCCCAACCCTGGCAGTTTCAGGCATTTTTCAAATTTGCAGTGAGTGGAGTTACGCAAAAAATAGAGGGTGGAGCTACACTTGAATGTTGCAGGTTTATGTGGAGAAATCATAGGCACCATTGCCATCTTGTGGCAATGATGCTGGTTCTGCACCCAAAACAACCACCTTATCGTCTATGGACCTTCCTAAATTTGTAGCTAATATTTCTACTTGCTGATCCAGTTTATTGATGTAAGAGCAAGGCAAGTTTATTTGTAAAGCACAATTCAATGACAGGGTGATTCGAAGTGCTGAGATTCACATCACAAAATAAGAAGTAAAGATGTTTTATTTCTCATGTCTCTCTAAAGTGACTTTAATTATCACAGCAGTGAATATGAGTGTGTGTTAGAGAGAGGAACACAATAATTTCCTTTCTTAGTATATAACACTTGATTAAGGATGAAGGTTTTCTATGATTATTTTATAACAGAGTATTTGGAGTCATCTCGTAACCACTGTAATAGTAGTTTTATTCAAAGTTTCTTCCGTTGGACGCTGCTCTACGTGGTGTCCTTGAATGCAACACCGCTAACAAGCCGCGTCCTTCACTTCCCGGAAACACAAACCTTCATCCTCCAAGATGGCGACGTTGACGGTGAGCCGAGCACCTTTTGGGGGTTTCAGTTTCGAAAACTGCAAGAGGTAACTTTTAATGAATGAATGAAAACTGGATCATGCTTGTGATTTAAGCGAGTTTAATGTTCAGTGTTTTGGATGTAGCTGTTGAGAGGAGCGGAGGAGTTTGAGCACTGTTAGCTACTGATGCTGTCTCCATACAATGACTCAGGATTTTATCCTCAGCGCTGCTACTGAGTCTCGGTTCTTTTGTCATAATGCTTCATTATTAAACAAATCTTTTTTGTAGTCTTGTTTTTATTATTTTAAAGAAAGTTGATTGTCAATTTTTTCTCGGGGGAGGTCGTTTCTTATTGATTTTCTGCCCTCGTGTGTAAAATCAAGCGATCAGCTAATGTTAATGACACTAAACTCGGTTAATCACACAGAAAAGCAAAAATAAATATATATTCACACAGAGCGGTGGTTTGGTGGAAAAGATGATTATATGAAACGGCAAAGTTAAAATATTTACACACTAAATATAAAATATATCACTTTATTTGCTGATTAGTCATTAACACGTGTTGACATTTACGGAAGATAATTAAATTAACAGAGAAAAATCAGTTTTGTTTTGTTTTTTTGGTTGTTTTTTTGTTTTTAAGAGACAGAGAGATAGATTATTCCTTTCACGTTTTCTGAATTCAGTAGATAAATTTACCCCCTAATTACCCAAACAAATCTCGGCTCGTGTGGTTGAAAAATGGTTTTAATATTTACTTTGTTCCAATCCTCAGGTTATTGATGAGGCTTTTATTTCGTTTCAGAAATGTGGTTTTGGAGAGTGACGCTAACAAGCTGGGATGCAGCTTCCCTGCTGCGCGGAAAACAGGAACCACCATCTGTGGGGTGGTCTTCAAGGTGAGAGCCTGGAAAAGCTGGATGAAGCGTTGTTTCCCACACAAATCACACTTTCTCTGTCCTCCTTAGTTAAAAGCCTAAAATTTAAAAAGCGATCAAATTTTATTATGTTTAATTATTGAATAGCAGTCCCTCCAGAATTATACAATGTTTTGATTGTTGTGACCTAAAATGTCGGATTTTTGCAGCAGTTTTTGTAAAATGTTGTGCTGGTTTTTAGTTTTGTGTGTGTGTGTGTGTGTGTGTGTGTGTGTGTGTGTGTTTGTTTGTTTGTTTTGTTTTTTCCTTGCTAGAGCTACTTATATAGGTGCCTTGTCAAAGCTGTGAACAGAATCCACTAAAAAAAAGCAGTTATTGTCTTTATTTATAAAGTTTCTGATGGTTTTCCAGCATTACATTTAGAATTTTTATCATCGGGTGTCCAGAAACAAAGTTATGAGTCTTTTATGGCTTTCTGGGGTGACCCTTTTTACAAGGCTTATCTGTGACTGAATTATCTTACACAGACTATAATACACGCTGTATAAATAAATAAATAAGTAAAATATTACTAGTGCTTTTTTAAAAATCTGAATTTGGGATTATCTCAGCGAGAGAAGCTCATATTGGACCGAAGCAACACAGGAAAACTTTCGGTTGTTTTCAGGGTTTCCGCTGCATGTAAATGATTGTGATGGACCGCCACAGCAAAATAAAATCAGCCATGCCTTCAGAATTATGATTTTTATTTTTTTCAGATGTTAGAAATGTAAGTTATATTACATGAATGGATCCATATCAACATGAAGTCTATATTTGCGCACATTTAATTAGAGTGAAATTGTACTCAGGAAATGTGACACTGCTCTGCTAATAACTTAATTTTGAAAAACAAACTAGTCTTCCTTCCTGTCCGGTTCCAGTCAACGTGGATGTAATGGCGGCTGACGTGAGAGCTGTTCATGCATCTGTTGTTTTCACTATTTTCTTAGCTTCCATTAAAACACTGAAGACATCAAAGCAGTTGTTCCTGTCGTCGTCTTTCTGTCCCTGTAGCGTGGTTTGGTCACGACTCCTCATAGAGCTAGTGAAACTGTGGTGAGCTTATTTTAATTCCTCCGGTCTGTTGCTTCCAGACTTGGTGCCAGCATTAGTTCCACCTATGTACGTAGAGAAACACGACTTTCCTCCTCACCCCAGCAAAGATGAGTTCACTCCTTAAAAACAGTCATTCATGTTAGTGTCCCGACTCTTTTGGGATCATAAGTATGAACCTAATTAGTAGTTATAGGTTAGGGGTAGTTGGCAGAAAGAGTAGTCGTCTTCCAACCGGAAGGTTGGTGGTTTCACTCCAGGCTTTCCCTGACCACATGTCGAAGTTCACTTGAGCATGACGCCTAACCCCACGTTGCCTCCCGGTGTGCCTGTCGGGGTATGAGTGTGTGTGGGACTGGGTGTGAAGCGGCCAAGCTGACTGGAAAAGCTCTATATAATTACAAGTCCATTTACTTATTTGGGTTCAGTGATAGTTGAAGTCCTAAATCGTTGCTAAAGGGCACTACAGCAGTTACAGAATGTTTTACTGAATCTAAATGGTGTTTTGGGATTTCTTGTTTAGGATGGCGTAGTCCTCGGAGCCGACACCAGAGCCACTGAGGGCATGGTGGTGGCCGACAAGAACTGCTCCAAGATACACTACATCTCTCCCAACATTTAGTAAGTGGAGCTGGGTTGTAGTTAGATTCTCCCCCTCAGTCAGATCCATGGGGGCTTTGAACCGAACGTTTGGTTGGTCATGAAGTGTTGAAGTGTGTGTTGTCGTCCAGCTGCTGTGGAGCAGGAACTGCTGCAGACACAGAGATGACCACTCAGATCATCTCCTCCAACCTGGAGCTCCACGCCCTCTCCACAGGAAGGATGCCACGTGTGGCCACTGCCAACCGCATGCTCAAACAAATGCTCTTCAGGTACATCACACTCTCTATAACACACTGATTGTCATAAAACATCATCAAACCCAGGTGTGTGTGCTCTCCAGGTATCAGGGCTACATCGGTGCTGCTTTGGTTCTGGGTGGAGTGGACTGTAACGGTCCCCACCTCTACAGCATCTACCCTCACGGCTCCACTGACAAGCTGCCCTACGTCACCATGGGTCAGTGTCCTCATCACTCTACTGAGTCTGTTTCAGCCACAGCTCCAAGTCTTCACAGCAAGCCCTTCAACTCTGCTCCTCCAGGGCCACCTTCCTGCAGGTTTTAGATCTTCCTCTTCTGCAACATACCTGACTCAAGTCAGTGGGTCCTTTAGAGGCTTGTGCAGAACTTGGCAAGAAGCTGTTGGGAAATCATTTTATCTGAATCAGGTGTGTTGGACCAGGAAATGTCTAAAACCTGCAGTACAGCAACCCTGAAAGACCAGAAGTGGGCATCACTGATTTACAATCTGCAAAGCTTCCACTTAAACCCATAATATTCCACCTTCATACTAAGGCATGAAGGAGACCTGTAATAATATAAGTGTCGTCAGTATAATTATGATCAGATGTTTTTTTGTTTCCATGATCTGAGCTAGAGTGAGCATATAAGAGAGGCCCAACATGGAGCCTTGGGGAACTCCACATGTAGCTCAGTATTTACCCACTGATAAAGCAGTTTCTGTTATTCAAGTAAGATTTAAACCAGTCCAGAGCTGGTCTGGAGATTCCCACCCGGTTTTCCAGCTGGTCTAACAGGACGTTCTGGTTGAAAAGCAGCTCTGAGATCAAGTGGAACCAAAACCAAACCTCTGCTGGTGTTTGTGTTTACATGGAGGCTGATGTCAGTTTCTGGTTTTCTAAAGGTTCTGGATCCCTGGCTGCCATGGCTGTGTTTGAAGACCGCTACAAACCAGATATGGAGGTGAGTGTATGGCTTGTTTTGGTGCTCCTGTATGAATCTGTGACTGGTGTAGTACCTTGGTCATCTCTGTGGTGGTTCTCTGTCAGGAGGAGGACGCCAAGCGTCTGGTACGGGACGCCATCGCTGCTGGAATCTTTAATGACCTGGGTTCTGGCAGCAACATCGACCTGTGTGTTATCACCAAGGGCAACGTGGACTACCTCAGGCCCCATGATGAGGCCAACAAGAAGGGGGTCAGGTGAGAACCACACCAGGATAACCACACCTGGATCACATGATGAGACGAGTTTAACTCAGGGAAAACCTGAATCAACTGGACATCAGTGGACAGTCTTAAATCTGTTTTCTGAGTTTGTCACATCAAAGACAGGTGTTTTTTACCACTCGGCCAAACATGAAGGATTAAAACAATCGAGAAATAAAATAAGGAAACTGGACCGAGCTCTGCTCTACACGACATCCTGACTGACTGGTCTGGTGTTTCAACACGTTCAATCCCAACTCTAAAGTTTGGGCGCTGTGTAAAATATGAAAAAAACAACAGAATACAATGATTTCCTGTTCCAGTCAACACATATTTTATTCCCAGTAGAAGATAAACGACACATCACATGATGAAACTGAGACATTTTACCAGCCGATGGAAAATATGAGCTGATTGTGAATCTAATGGCAGCAACACGTCTGGAAAAAATAGTTCTCACGCCCGGAGTTCGAGCTGTGTTCACCATACGACAGCAGCATTGAGATTATGGTGTGCTTTCTAAAGAATAAAGAGAAAAGAAAAAGAAACGTAAATACATATAAACTAAGAGTTTAAACGCTTTAATTACGATTAATTAATCAAAAATATATAATGCATTTATTTGCAGTTTGTGTTCCAAACAACGCGGAACATTTGTCAGTGCATGTTTCCGCTACACCAGTTATATCGAGACACACCGTAGAGCTCGGGTGAATCAGTGTTGCTAATTTAGTTACTTTGGTGATATATTTAGCGGATTTTCAGACCAGACAACTGTCATTAATGACAAAAATATTAGCGTGGAGAACTGCTACATATAAAACATAAGCCGGCATTACTAGATTTGTGGTTAATTAATTAACTAATGACAACTGCTTGAACCCAGACATGTTATAAGTAGTGCAACATGAAACAAATAATAGAGAAAGGAGCTAGCAGTGGTTTACATTCATGGGACCTACACCGGTCTCAACAAACCAGAGATGAACATGTTGGCTCACTAGCTCCTGCAGGCTTATTGCTATCACATGAGTTGGTCTGAATATAGTGGCAGACTGCAGAAATGCAACTTTTCTACACTCATCTTGTCCCATGCACACAGAGATTCCTCCTGATTCTCTCAATCTGTAGATATTCTACACTGTAGATGGTGGATCTTCAGCCTGAGGAACATTTTTCTGAAATTGTTGTAAAATCTTTAGATCCAGTTTGTCTCAGATTGGTGAACCTCTGTCCATCTTTCCATGTGAGTGACTCTGCCTCTCTGAAATGCTCCTTTTTCATGTTACTGACCTGTTGCCAGGTAACCTGGTTAATTGTCCAATGCTCCTCCAGGTGTTTCTGGTTTGTACCAGTTACTTTTCCAGCCTTTTGTTGCTCCTGTTCCAACTTGTTCCAGCCGTGTTGCTGCATCAGATTCACTATCAGCTCATATTTTCCATCACATGGTGAAACATCTCAGTTTCATCATCTGACATGTTGTTTATCTTCTGGGAATAAAATATGGTTGATGATTTTATTTTGTTTACATTATATTCAGAGTTTGGGTTGGATGACTTTCCAGCATTTGGTACGTTGTTGCTTTTCTGATTTTAGACCTGAGCTAGAAATCCTGAACATAACATCAGATCCAGTTAGACTGCACAGCAGAACCTGACCATCAGACTGTAATGTGATTGGTTCTGACTCATCAGTCACCTCCACTTCCTGTCATGTGACATGATCGTGTCAGGATGATGTGGGGAATGAGACTCTGTGACTGACTTCATGTTCTGTTGCTTGTTCTGCTTGAAGACTAAATGAGCTCGAAACCGTGCAGCTGTGAGTACAGATGTGTGTGGTAGAGTGCAGATTTAACCCGTTTTTACCACTAACCACGTCTCGGTTGGTATGCTCACGACTAACATGCATGAGTGTGTTTAGAGACCTGGTCAGTTGTGTGAAAGCACATGAAACAGCAGCAACACTTCTGATTCTCTGTCCTCCCCCTCCTCATGCAGGACTGGTGACTATAAGTATAAAAGAGGAACCACAGCAGTGCTGACGAAGGCTGTGGCCCCGCTGAACCTGGAGCTGGTGGAGGAGTCGGTCCAGACCATGGATACCTCCTAAAAAAATTAAGATCCCTGTTTGTTGATGCAACTCAGAATTCCTGACTCGCTCATTGTTTTCCATGATTTGCAATAAAAGTGTTTTAAGCTGATTTTATGTTGTTGATTTAAACACAAAAATCCAGTTTTACTGCTTTTATCGCCTCATTAAAACACATTTGGGATTTTTTTGGATTAAACAAACTATAAATTTTTCTCGATGTTCTCAGCACGATATCTGTATCGTGTGTGTAGGGGGTGTATACATGTGGTTTTTACTATTTCTTACCAACTTTTGAAATGTTAAACCTGCTTAATAATCTAATCTAATATCAAATAATCAAATTTAGTCTCTAAATATAAAATAAATCTCCAGTTTATTGTGTTGGAAAAAATATATCATTAGTTTATAGTGATACAGAGAAGAGCCTCGGTTCCTTTAAGTCACCGTCATCTCCATCACGCTACACCTTTATGAACTTGGTGGTCAGGCGACGTTAGAGAACCTGGTGGTTTGAGTAAAAACTCAATGCAGCAAGCTGAAAAAATAAAAACGATCTGCATTTATTTCCAAATGGCTCATAATTAACTGTAAGAAAATGTTATTTAATTGTGTACTTTGGGTATAAACTGTGGGGGAATGGTAGCCCAGCGGTTACACTCGCCCTGGTCATGGACCCCTGAGCAAGGCTCCAGCCCACTGCTCTAGTTAATCTGGACATGGGTAAAACACGGAGGCAAATTTCCCAGCTGGGATTAATAAGAGTAAAAATCTAAAATTATTTAATGCCATCTCTAAAATTGATGGCGTTTTGTGAAGAGAATCTGATTTTCTGGACCACATTTTCTGAAGAGGACATCCCCACAGTGAGACACGGTGGTGGAGACATTATGCTGTGGTACCTCTTCATCAGCAGGAACTGGGAGGTTTTTTAACGTGAAGGGACGATGGTCGATGTTTAATACCAGCAAACCTTTCAAAGGGTAAATGGTCTGTACTTATATAGCGCTTTACATCATACACACATTCACACACTGATGGAAGAAGCTGCCATGCAAGGCGCTCAACCACGACCCATCAGGAACAACTTGGGGTTCGGTGTCTTGCTCAGGGACACTTCGACATGAGCTTGACAGGACGAGGATTGAACTAGCAACCCTCAGGCTACAAGACGACCCCTCTACCTTCAAGAGATAAGGTTTGAGTCTTCCAGAGATTTGAGATGTGTGGAGTTTGACCCAGCCTTCCTGGTCGAACCCTCTTTCCCTCCAGAACTGCTTTAATTCTCATTGATGGAAACCTTCCTCAGAGGTTTTCTCCATATTAACATGACAGCATCACACAGTTGCTGCAGGTTTGTCGGCTGCATCCATTATGAGAATCTCCTGTTCCACCACATCCCAAAGCTGCTCTACTGGACTGAGATCTGGTGGCTGTGGAGGCCGTTGGAGTCCAGTGAACTCGTCATGTTCTAGAAAGCAGGTGGAGATGATCTGAGCTTTGTGACATGGTGCATTATCCTGCTGGAAGTAGCATCAGAAGATGCTCCACTGTGGTCATAAAGGGATGGACATGGTCAGCAACAATACTCAGGTAGGCTGTGCTGGTTACACCAGGCCATGTTGGTACTAAGGGGGCCAAAGTGGGCCAAGAAAGTATCCCCACCATTACACCAGCAGCAGCCTGAAGCGTTGATCCAAGGCAGGATGGATCCATGTTTTCATGTTTCCAGCAGATTCTGATCCTAGCATCTGAATGTGGAGCTGAAATGGAGACTCATCAGACCAGCAACGTTTCTCCATCTTCTATTGTCCAGTGTTGGTGAGTGTGTGTGAATTGTAGCCTCAGTTTCCTGTTCTTAGCTGACAGGAGGCACCCGGTGTGTCTTCTGCTGCTGTAGCCCATCTGCTTCTAAGTTGGACATGTTGTGTGTTCAGAGATGCTTTTCTGCAGACCTTGGTAGGAACCAGTGCTGAGAAGACATGTGTGAATTATTTTGAATCGGGAGGATTTAAAAAAAAAAAAAAAAAAAAAAAAAAAACTTTCTTCAGTTTTTATGATCATGCAGTTCATCCGTTCACCATCAGAGGAAGATAAATCCAACATACTGATGTGTGCAATTAAAAACTAAAACCTATTTTTTGTCTCTTTACATTGAGGATTAAACCGTGAAAACAATCATTTTTGCAGCATCTGCAGATTAAAATGAAGACAAACAAGTACAAGAAAACATTTAATTATTCAACTATGAAGGTTACTTACAACTAAAGCATGCATAGCAATACCAACACAACTTACTTCAAACACTTCAAATATCAAAATTTAATACAATCAGCAATTTAATTTTTCTGTAGTGTCTCGGGTCTGATCTTTGACGGGTCACCGAAGCGTCCAGATACAATCACAAAGCCATGGCTTCTTCCTCAAGTCTATGACCATCATCAGGAGGATTCATGTCTTTAAACTAGCTCGAACCTAAACTAACCAACACAGAGGTTTCTTCTGCTTCTGGAAAGGCCTAAAATGTTGCATCAATAATAACAGAATAATTATGTTAATATCAAACCAAGTACAAAAATTTCAAATTAAAGTTTAAAAAGTGACGAGTCATTTTAAGACTCATGTTTAGCTTCAGGACCAAAAACAGTTTTCTCAATAAACACATTTTGGTTTTTTCCAGATGAAAGTTTCACCTAAAAGCTGTTTTCATGACATAAAAGAAATAAAACCAAACACTGCTCAGAGATAAACTAGAAAAGATAGAAAAATAGTCCTATAGTTGGCAGCAGACTGGCTGGGCTCAAAGGTGGAGGCTGGTTGGTGCAGGTGGATCACATGATGGAACAGCCTCTATTGGCAGCCCGAGGGTCTCCCTGCAGGAAAAACACAAACATTTACACCACAGCTCCATCATCCGAAACTCCACCCTACCAATAAAACTAATAATGTTCAGAAACACAACAAAAAGTATCAACCACCAACAGGTCGGACTGACCTGATAAACCCTCCCTGTTCCCGTACAGTCCTTATCATTTTCACCCAGAAACACCCACCATGTATGGAAACAACACAACTGTTTGGTTTTAAATGTTCTGGAGAAGTAAAGGTGAATCAAACGCTCACATCCCAAGCAACATTCCCAGCATCCTTCCCTGCATCATTCCTAGCATTGTTCCCACTATCTTTCCTTGCGTCATTCAGAGTGTTGTCCCCAGCATCCACACCCCAGCATCGACCCCCCAGGCATCAACACCCCAGCATCCACCCCCCAGCATCAACACCCCAGCATCCACCCCCCAGCATCATTCCTAAACGATTTGTCCAGATAATCTAGACCAGAGAAAAGATCCAACCCAGATGGTCTCATCCAGCTCAGTGATGGTTAGAGATGTCCGACTGTCTCTGAGATCTTCACCACAACAGTTTCTGTCCAGTTAGTCTGACTCTGGTCCAGATCCAAGCAGAACTCTAACAGAAACTTCTGGGAAGCAGAATCTGATCCGAAGTCACTCTGAGATCAGATCAATCAGATGATTTCTCTAAAGACCAACTCACTGCAGAGCTCAGTCTACCCATCCATCCACCTATCCATCCGTCCATCAAATCGTCCATTAATTCATCCACCCATCATTCGTCCATACATCCATTCGTCTGTCTGTCCAGACTGAACATTTTTGCAGTTGCATAAAATCAAATGAATCTCATCTATGTTCATTACTAGTCTATATTAGTTTTATGTACAGCACACAAAGATTTTTTTCTCATTAAAATGTGACAAATGTGTCATCCAGTGGACACATTCACTTCTGTTGTCTTCAGATGCACTTTTGAAATATTTCAGCCACCCCAGCACCATTTGCTCCAGTCCCCTCCGCCTCATTCTGGCCCAGTTACACATCATCAGAACCAAAAGTGCACCAGAGAAGCTTCTCTAGCGTCAAGCTGATTAAAACCTACCTAAGATCTACACACTGAAGCTTCCTTTAAGGACAAGCTGAAGCAACACTAAAATAAATAAATCTCCTGAGTCTTACAACTCAGGCATTAGACTCAATGTGGACTAGATTTATTCACCTCACTTAAAAACAGCTGACCTGCCAAACTCTTTCCACTAGATGGCGGAGCAGTTATAACCTGCAGTGAAAAGATCAGCTGTGGTTCAATCAGAACTGAGGTTTACATCATGTGACTAGGTTGTTTATGATGTGGGTTGCTATGGTGACAACCTCCACAATCGATGAGTCAGAGAGATGAAGTCTGACACTAGCTCTGCTGGAGCTGCTCATATAAACTCTCACGGTCCACTTCATCGGCACCACCTGTTTAACAGCTGTTAACACAAATATCTGACCAGCCAATCACAAAGCAGCATCTGTGTGATGTCATCATGTCAATATGGAGCGGAATCTCCGTATGAGTGTTAAATATGTTGAATGAAAGTAAAACTTTACCTCCTGTTGCAGGAGCTCTTCCTCAACAGCCTCGACTCCATCTTCTTCATCTTCCTCTTCCTCCTCTGCTGTTGTTCTGTATGTGGTAGTTCTCTTTGCCACCTCCTGTCGAACACCATCAGGCCCATAAAATCTTCATCTTATCACCATCATCACCACCACCACACTCATTATTATCATCATTATAATAATAAATGTAGTAGAATAGAGTATTATAAAGCAGATAAGAGTAGATGAAGAATAGAAGAACAGTAGATAAAGGTAGAAGAGTAGGAGTGTAGAAGAACAGAATATGGAAGAAGAAGAAGAAGAGTGTAGGTGTGACATGGGTGGATCTGACCTCTCCTTGTGGGTTCATCAGCACCACGCTGACGTCCTCCCCTGAACCCCAGGAGGACTGATTCTTCCAGACCAGGTCTGTAGGAGGTTTGGAGCTCACTCCAGCATCAGAGGCCCAGACCTGCAGAGCAAACATCCCACGGTGAGCTGGAGAGCAGCGTTTCTCACGTTTCAGACAGGATTTTACACACAGAATATTTCACATCTCGACCAAATCTCCTATTAAAGGACGGAAACTCTTACCATGACTTTCTGTCCGGCCTTTAGGACATATTTTGGTGTGAATTTGTAGGTGGCTGTGGCATTTCCGATGGTCTTGGTCATTTCATAGCCCACCATGGCCTGGTCCTGAGACAACCAACCGTTTAAACTGAGAAAATGAAGAGAAAACGACTCCAGGTATGAAGGACGTAAACCAGCAGCTCACCTCGTCTCCACTGTTGTGGAGGCAGATAAACTTCCCATCGGTGTCAACCTCATCGATGCAGATGGGCCCTGTGGCTGAAGCAGAGTGAGCAATGGACACAGAGCTGCTGGCTTCCTGTTCCTCCACATCGATGCGCTTCCTCTTTCCCAGAGTGGTCCTCACGCTGCGACTGCTGGACGAGGCTCGGGACACGGTGACGCGGGACGAGGGGTTGGGAGACAGCTTCAGTCTGGTGGAGGGAACATGAATCAGAGGCTGTGTGGGGAAACACAATGCTGCTGCAGCCAGGTGGTCACTCACCTTTCCTCCTCTCCCTCCAGGAGTTTGCGGTATGCATTGATCTCCATGTCCAGGGCCAGCTTCACGTCCAGCAGCTGCTCGTACTCGTTCAGCTGCTGCTGCATTTTGGCCTGGATATCAGCCACCTCTCGGTCTTTGTCTGCCAGCAGCCGGCGACTCGTGTCCTTCTCCTGAGACAGAGCTGCTTCCAGCTCAGAGATACGATCCCGCCATCCACGAGTCTGCAGAACACCAGTCGGTCAAATACATGAAACATGGTGACAGCATCTCCACCTACGCTATGCTATGAGGAGCTTTACTTCTTTACCACACAGGATCTTTTCACCAATCCTGACATGTAGCATACCAAAACTACGTTACCCACTGCTAGGACTACTGTACCCACTGCTAGGACTACTGTACCCACTGCTAGGACTACTGTACCCACTGCTTTACCAACTATATGCTTTATTACTTTTATTATTTAGTGGCAATGTAACACAGTCCATCTTAATGGGAGCCCAGTTTATGGTTAAACTGGTTCCTGTTAAACGGGCTCCTGTTAAACGGGCTCCTGTTAAACGGGCTCCTGTTAAACCGGGCTCCCATTAAGATGGACTTTTACATTGCCACTAAATAATAAAAGTAATAAAGCATATAATAAATTATTTTACAATATTTACATATTAATTACCTATAATTAAACATTTTATTAAAATAAGCCATTTAAAAACATAAAACAATGAAATTATCAATAACAACAACAACATGTTTTCCTTGTGTTTATATCAGACTACATCCGATTTGGACAACCAGTGACTGCTGGTTGACATCCAGTATTCTCAAGCTGCCCTACAACCCATGCTTCATGTTGTCTGACATCATTTCTCCATATTTACTACCAAGTCGTGAATCTGTGGGTTTTCTTTAACCACTGCTGGGCAAACCAGTCCAGATTGTGTCCACAGAGTCTACCTACCTCTTTCTGCAGCGCTGCCAGCTGGGCCGTCAGGCTCTCCATCCTCAGACTGGCCTCTCTGAGCTCCTCTCTGGCCATGCTGGCTGATGCCCCGTTCATCTCAGAAAAACGATGCAAGTCTTCTAGCTGGAAACAAACAGATGGGTCGAGAGTCAGTAACATCAGCTCAGCCTCCTTTTCACACTCTGAAAGAGGAACTGAGCAACATTAACCACTTCCTGATGTACAGGAAGTTAGTCAAGAGCTGTCGCATATACAGATGCTTCTACAGGTTTGATATCAAACAACAACAACAGCTGTTGCTAGCTGTGTGGGAGGATTTCAGCTCATCTCTGACAGAAATGATGCTATTAATGCAAACAGCTGGGCCATGCGACCTGACCTGAGGTTCATTTATTTATGTGTTGACAGATCAGAGAAAAGGTCCATTTCAAAGTAAAACAATAAAAGAATGTGGAACATGAGCTGATCACTTTCACAATGTAGCATCACTACCTACCACACAGGTAGGACTGGGTCTTATACACACTTCTTACCCAGAAATCATTTCTCTCTGCTGGATGAAGTTCCAGAATCCCAGTGAAGGAAAATTTAAATAATAATAATAATTTAGTTAATGGACTGCTCAGAGCTCTGGCCTCGATCCAGGTGATAAAAAATCAGCTATAATAATCCAGCTGATATTCATAGATGTCAGCCAGATTATACACACTTTCACGTGATGCCATGACTGATGTTTTTTTTTTTTTTATTTATTTCTCTCCTATCAATCTTGTTTTTATTGTGTTTTTGGTATTTATATTTTTGCATTTTGTTTGCCTGCCAAGGGACTAAAAATGGAAATCATATTGCTTTAATCTTGCATATTTACATGTGTGTGTGTTCTGCTTCTTCAAAGCGAGCTTTTAATCTTGGGTACCTTCCGACCGAAAGTACCACCGTCGACCATAACTTCCTATTAAATCGACCCAGGTGAAGTTGGCTCCCACAAATTCTTAAAATCTAACAAAAATAGTGTCAAATGTTTGTTGGTGCCGTTACTACATCGAGCATTAGCTAAAACAACGCCACTAGCGTTATCGTTTCAAGCTGTAAAGTTCAACAGATGTCTGTTCAGGACAGTTTTCTGAGTATGAAAAAACTTCAAAGCAGCATCACGTTTTATTTATACAGATCACATCGTCATGGCAACTTTCAACAGTGTTATGGCATATTTCATGTTTTCCTGATATTGTGCAGCCCTGGCCTCTTTTTTAACTTAAGGAGGCCAAAGGTCAAACAAAAACAGTCCCTTTTAATGGGCTCGACAGACGGGGGTGAAAAACAACAGCAACATGCGAAACTCATCCCCACACAGGTGAAACCAAAAATCACAGGGCACGGCAAACAGCAGCATGGAGAAGGAGCACCATCGCCTCCTGTGTGTCCAGCCCATTATACTACAAACAGTAACCCTGGCAGAGCATCAGAGGACGAACAATAAGTCTACAGGGTAAAACTACCTGAATTCAGAACAACTGGTTAGCTAACTTTCTGAGACTAATGTTTGATAAAATTTCCAATCTGCTGCACACTTTTCAGCTGGCTTCTCACAAAAACATTACCAGGTAAATAAGGATGAAGAACATGCACTAAATGTCCACAGTGTGTGTGTGTGTGTGTGTGTGTTCATACTTTGGTTTTATAGGTGCTCTCCATGTTGTCTTTATAGATGTTGATCTGCTCCTCGTTCTGAGCCCTCATGTCAGCCAGGGCCTGGGTCAGTTTGTATTCGTACTCCTCCTTCCGGCCAGAATCCACCTCCACCAGCCGGGTTTCGTACCGCTGTCGCGCCTCCTTCACTTCCTGTAGAAAACAGAACATTTATTACTCAGATTCTTCTCAGGTTTGTGTTTTTGTTTTTGATACAAGTCAGCTGTAACATGGCAATGTCCCATAACTGGACAGACTCATTTCTCTCAGGCCAACAGAAACAAACCGGCCTCCTGAGGTCTGCTGATGTCCTCACCTCTTCATGTATGCTCTTACGGAAGTCTATGTCTTCTGTCAGACTCTGGCAGCGGTTTTCCACATCAACACGCTTCAGCATCTCATCTGCAAGGTGCTTCTTGGCCTGAGCAAGACTTGTATCCAACTGACATGACACAAAACAAAAAGCTGTGAGGATCAGAGTCTGAGTCCGGAAGGAAAATAACATATTCCTGTTACAGCAGAGTTTTACCTCCTGAAGCTGCTCATTCAGTTCGGCCAGCATGGCTTCCAGGCCCCTCTTCTCAGATAGCGCTGTAGCCAACATGGCTTCTTTGGAGTTCAGCTGAGCCTCCAGGTCCTTTAGCCTGGCCTGAGCTCCTGCAGCTTCTGAGTCCCTCTTGTTGTAGCTGGCAGGAGGAAACGCATGAAAACATTTAGTGTTGAAAATTTGGAATCAAGCAGGCAAACTCTCCTCCTGATATCTGCCAAATCTGCTAAAACTCCAAGTCATCTTTTGCCATTTTGCAAAACTGCATGTAGAAGCTCAACCCTCTGAATCCCAGTCAACATCCAGACATGATTCAGGACAGGCTCAGTTGTCAGAGTATGAGGCTAAAATGATGTCAAATTAATATATGCAGCTTATAAAAACTTTACTGAATCATCAGCTAGTTAAATGTAGTCTGTATGCTTTTACTTTTAGGTTGGTTTATGACCCAAAATAAAAAACAGCACAGCTGAGTGATCGCCTCACCATCCATCCTTAACCCTTCTATCATTAGTGTCTAAGGAACGGTAGTGTGTAACTCGGTGGGGTAAATTGTGATGGATTGTTTACCCTTTATGTGATCTACGGAAGTTTTCCAGGCACTTATATCCTGTGCAGGAGGTTTACAACCAGCCACAAAATGTGTTGATTCAGAGACCAGGGGCCTCATTTATCAACTGTGCGTAGCAAAGCAAACTACAGGTGGGGTTCATAGGGAAAAAGGGAAATGCGGCGCACAAATTTATCAAAGCGTGCGTACTCACGTCCCACACCTGTTTCCGTTCATAACTCAGAATCAACTCTAAAGCGGGCGCACGTGAAGGGTCGCCTTGCCACACCCCTGTGGTGGCCATAAATGGTCAGGTAAACGCCTTTAATGAATATTCATCACATCATTTCCATGACGGCTCAGGAGGAGAAACTAGGGAAGAAGAGCATTTTTCTGTGTGTGAGACAGAGATCCTGATGGACCACGTTGAACATAAAAAAGGTGTTACTTTCAGGAGGCAAGACAGGCCAGAGACACTGGATGTTGCGGTTGGATATCTCAGTCAGTAAAGCATCTGTCTGCCATACGGGAGACCAAAGTTTGAATCTCACAAAGGTGAATCGCTTTGGAGAAAAGCATCTGCTAAATGACAGTAATGACGCCGTTAATTTAAAGACGGTCTGGACAGAAATTAGGACAAAAATAAAAAGCATTGAGTCAGAATAAATAAAAGGGAAATCCTTTTCTTGTGTGTTTCATTAGCGTAGCATCACTTCTAGACCTCCAGCCTCCAGCCTGGTCCCGCTCTGCTGGAATGAAGGACCAAAGCTACTTTCACCACAGCCTGCTACATGCAGGCAGCAGACTGCACCTTATTTAGCTGGATGGGTTTTATAACATGGAAGTTTTTTTTCACAATGACAGAACATGTTTTAGTGGTTGAGGTTATTATTAATATCATCTCATTTTTCCTGAAAATCCTGTTTTTTTCCCTCCCGAGCATGCGCTATTAGGAGAATATGGAATGTGTCTTCATTCATTTCTGCAAACAGCTTTAATATCTAACATGTGGTGTGAAAGGTAATAGTGGATTGTACACAAATGTCTCACAGTTCACATCAATTCCTCAATTTTATATATGTAAAAAAAAAACGTCAGAAGTCTGGGATAACTTCACGTTAAACTTACAAAATAAATTAAATACATGTGAGATTTGTAAAGTGGACTTTGTGTACCACTAAAGTACGTCTGCAGTGCTCGAACATTTAAAGAGGCGGAGCATTGGACTTACTTAACAACCTCATGCAAGATTTCAATGCTAAAAGTGAAATAAGAGCCATTTAATAATTATGAGGTACATAATCCAAAAATACATAATCTGATGGTTAAATTAATTGTCGACTAGTCGTTTTAATAGTCGATGACTAATTAACTATCAAAATACTCATTAGTTGCAGGCCTAAGTCAGACAAGGGAACGTTATCTAGATGAAATGTAGAAATTATGCTGAATTGGCCCACACAAGCATGGGGAACGGCCCCAAAAATATAGGATGTGTGCAGCCAGTAAGGCTTGATTCTGAACTACCTGTAAGCTGTATATTTATACACATACATGGGGACACACACTGGTCAGTGCACAACATACACAAACCATTTTATTAAGTAACAGTTTTCTCTCCTTCACAAGGAACTACCAAGCTTAGTGGTACTGTGCTGCTTTAAATGGTGTATTTGGTGCATACATCTGCAGCCGCCCTCTCATCCTGAGGTGTGCTAGCTGTCTGGTCTCCTTCAGCTCATCAAGCCGATAGCATCCCCCAGGGAAAGCAGGTGTTTTGACTTCAGCACACTAATCCAGCACTGCCTTTAATGTCAAACCCATGGTCTGCCAACACCCACAGGAATTTAAATAATATATATTTTACATGTACTTTGTAAGAAGACACAAGACGACACAGATCATACATGGATAACAGTGAAGCAAACAGTAAAGTTGTAGGAAAAAGAAAGAATGTAAACTAAAGTCATCAATCACTCCACCTTCACATACAACTAATGCTGACTTTCTACTGTGAAAAATGTGCGACAACACATTCCCAAGCTTTATTTTTACAAAGTTCATAATTTTGCATAATTTGTCCAAAAACACGATGTCTGTATGGTGACTGGGATTAAATGGTTACAGCTTCCACATGCAGTATACACACACACACACACACACACACACATACATACATATAACTTGTAGTTTTTAGTTTGGAAAAAAACTTAAATTCCAGTCACTAAATGAATTAATGACCTGCACCGATGAACCACACATGTTGTCAGACTACATTCAGTCCTCTGTTCATCAGCTCCACACCTGTCTCCTCGCACTGCAACACTTGGCAGCACATGTCTCTTACAGGAACGCATGTCCTGCAGCACAATCACAGCAGTTCATGCTGATATGAGCCTGTGTTTGGAAAGGACGACCCAGTATTTGTTCAATATGGCTTGAACTGAAAACCACGTCCTCAACGAGAAAAATGTAGTGCATTATTTCAGATCAATTACAAACTGAAATACTCCAATTTTAACACTAACGCGCCACCATGTGGCCTTTATCGAGCATTACAGAGTTTATAAATTAATCGTTTATATTACGAGTCAATATCTTTGATTTTTCCTTTTAGTTCCAGTTTCAGCCATGCTAACATGTCTCATCATCACCTGTCACAGTGAGCGTGTAGCTGCTCCGTCACCTCTAAATTAATCATATTTTTAACACAGATTATTAGTAACAAAGAGCAGCCCTCCCCCCCAATAAGATGTGATTCCCTTTGTAAAAACATCATACAATTAAATAGCAAAGCGTTTCTTTTATAGGCAGAGTTCAATGACGTCCGCGTGCGTAACACTGAAAAGAAAAAAAGGCTCGAAAATCAAAACATGCACCCAGTCCTTTAGCTAGTAATGCTGAACTCCTGTTAGCGCCGAACGTTAAGATTAAAACGCTGGAGGCTTACCTCTGCAGCAGCTGCTCGTGGTCGGATTTGATCTTTCCCAGCTCGATCTGGAGCCAGGCCCGCTCCTTGGAGGAATCATCCAAAGACCTTCTGGCGTCGGCTAGCTCCGTCTCGTACAAGGCTTTCAGCCCGGTCAGCTCCCGGCTCCGGACCTCTTCCTTCTCGCTAATCTGCAGGTGGAGGATGTCGTTTTCTGACTCCAAACTGCGGACTTTATCAATGTAAACGGCCAGGCGGTCGTTGAGGTCCCTGAGCTGTTGTTTCTCCTGCAGTCTGGTTATCCTGGTCGGGCTCAGCGGTGTCCTGCTGCCGCACGTGCCTCTTTGGCCGGTCGGAGTTGCAGCCGCGGTCGCCATTGTTAAAAGAGTGGCTTAAAAAGTCGTGTGAAATACGGTAACCGAAACGGAGCAAACCAACTGGCTGTGAAAGTGTGTCGGTTCAGTTTCAAGCGCTCAACAACAAATAGTAATCTTAAAAACAGTCTTGGAAGGCTATCCTCCCTTTTTTAACCGAATGAAAGAGGGGGTTGGCTTCCTAATATGGCGGCCTATTGAAAATGTTATGATCTGTACTCGCAGCCAATGGCGTGGCTCGACGCAATGCGTTCTTTCAATTTCAACTTTTGGTTGAGTTGGAAAATGAAATCGGTGTTTACCGGGGAAAAGGCGGAGTCTATTCCCTCACGCATTAGTTTCAGCTGCTATCTTGACGTCAAACCCGAGCGTCCCGGTACTTAAAACAAACAGACCTTTGACTTTTTCACAACGGCTGAGCATTAATTCTTTTTATTGTGTCTGCTATTGATCACATTAGTGGATCAAACAGGAAAGAAACTCTCTATTCTGTCATTTTTTACTTTTGAAGCCTTTAACACTAAAAAGTATAGTAAATTAATTGAATGAAACAAATGTGTACTTTTAATCCCAGAATTAAAATTAAATGCAAAATATGACATTAAATTATAAGTATTAATATAAATTACTAAGTGAATTTAATTAATAATGAAGTTAATTGGACAAAGGTAATGGTAATGTCCCAGAATAAAACTAGGGATGTTGGGTTAATTGCGCGATACAGTCGTATTTATGTTTTTAATCTATTTTTTAATCTCTAATTTTACTGTTATTGTTTGCGAGTTGCGTTTATTATTATTATTATTATTATTATTATTATTATAACGGGGATAAAAAACAAACAAAACAAAGGTCAGTCACACCCTAAAGTGGACATTGTGGTCCACTTTAGGGACCACAATAAGTGGCTGTATTTTGGCTTGTCTAGCAAAATGCTGATAGGCGCTCGTCGTATTTGGGAGGGCAAGGTCAGGAGTCGTTAGTGGGAGACGTGAAAATGGAGGAACGTGTAAGAGTTGTCGGTCCGATGAATGGGAAATTACCATTGATAAAGGTAGCGTGATATGCCTTCTTTGTAAGGAGTTTGCTTTAATTAGCTCAAGTTTGTAGCCACAGCTAACGTTAGCAGCGAAGATGTTAGCAAGTTAGTGAGCCACAGCAAAGCTTTTCGCCAAGATGAGAAAACCCCGCGTATGAGCAAGTCTGCGACCGACAAGCTGACGATTGTGATTGCCAAGTGGACAGCGGTGAACTGCAGGCCGATAAACACAGTGGAAGACGAGGGTTAACGGAGGTGTTGCAAACTGCGTCCAGTGACCCATCATACAAGCCACCTCGCAGGACTGCAGTGATGACCAAAATCATCAAGATGTACGACGGCAAAAAGAAAAACAAACTAGAGATTTTAGCGGAGGATTCGCCCAACTATGTTGCCATACTGGAGATCACTGGCCGTCTGTTGGCAACCACAGCTGTTTGGGGTAACCGGACACTTTACTGATGGCGAGGTGCGCTTACCGTCATGAAAACAGGAACCAGGCACTTTGCTTTCCCCCACCGTTTCAAACTAAAGGTTGCAGGCAGCAGCACAAAGTAAACTGCTAGGACTGTATCTGTTCAAGTCTAATAAAAACAATAAATGACTTTATAAAGCCACTTTTTTTGTTATATCAATCTTTCGATCAGCCAAAATAATGAATTTAATGCAAATAAAAAAATTAGATTAATTACAGATTACAATTAATTAATCTTAACTTTAAATTAATTGATAGCACTAAATAAAACTAATCAATAATGAATAAATTCTGATTGGTGATTGTTGATCTTTTTGCTTTATCATTCCCTCTTTTGTGGAAATTATTCTTCAAATTCATAGGTAGAGAAAATTTCAGTGTTTTAAGTGAAGGAAAATCTTTTTATTTTACAGAAAGATTAAAACATCGTGGAAATCATGTAAAATAATTTATGATTTGATTATTGATTAGTCACATATCAAAGAATTTGTTAAAGCTCATTCCAAACCTTAGCTGGTGGGATATCCACACCCCACTGATGGTCCACATCACTACAACTCGTAGAGCTATTTAAGAGGCCTTGCGAAGGGAAAAAATGGAAAGATTCCCTTAACTACAGCTGATGATTGCAGGAGTTCAGGTTGTCGTAAGAAGCGGTGGCAGGAAAAATTACTAATTTGAAAATGGTTTATTCAGTTTTTCTGTGACAGAAGCTGCAGAACACACAACAGTGTACAGAAACGCTGCAACCAACACAAACGTTTGAACCGCAAACACACCATCATCAAAGTTAGGAACAAGGCTTGGCTTCAGTCTCAAGTTCACCAAAAATATTCACACACTTTTATCGCTGTATGACTCCTTAAAAAAGACTAGATTTACTTTACCCTCAGTTTAATCTGATTCCATCAGAACACACGAAGGTGTCAGAAATTGTGCGTTTTCAGTCTTTGTGTGATGCAGGAAACAATCCTGATATCACAGAGTTGGCAGTATTTGGTTCTCCTGATGGATGAGACGGCATGAAAAAAGCCACATTTACAGCTGTAACCCAGGAGGAGGCTGATGGTTCGATTTCAGTCTTTAATTTCAAATGTCCTGGACTGGACTTTGCCACCAGTGTGTGTAAATGGGTGAATGTGGCTTCTTGCTACATTAGCTGCATTTGATTCATGTCAAATGTAGACCAAACACAGAGAAAAGACTTCCTGATAACACTCCAGCAGGTTAACACAGTTACTCTCAGGTAGATGTCAGGAAACTGTCAAATCAAACAGAAAAGCCTTAACTTTAGCCGCTAGGCTAACTCCGTTCATTAATGTGCAACATTTCCCTTTTCAAGTAAATAATAATAATCCCAGGAGCTGCACTAAAAATGGCTGGACTTGTCTTTCTCACCTGAAAGGCTTCTTTACTTCTAACTGGTGTGTGCGGATTTTCAGGTTGACCAAACCTGCCTCACCAAGACTCAGTGTGGATGGCTGTGAAACCTCCGGGAGGAGAGTCGATACCTGACCACCTGCTCTGTTCATAGAACCTTTTTCCAGTTTAACATAGATTCTTCCCTCCTCTCTCATGTTTTTCTCTGTCCTTTATTTTTTTAAACTTAACACAAAAAGCCAGTAAATGAGTGGTTTAATCATCCCAGCTGGTGTTGTGTTACACATGTTGCAACCAGGTAGACCTGGTAGGGTGGAGCTTCTGTGGAATGAACAACATGTGGGTAGTGACTCCTAAAAACATCGCTCAGGTTCTGGGATTCAGGTGCTGCAGGTGTGTTTCAGTCACAGATGATGACTGACACCTGATTGATAGATAGACATAGAATGAGATTCTGGAGCCAGTGGTGATCCAGATCTCCACATTCTGGGACGCAACGCCCATAATTAACGTGTAAAAGCAACTGATATGTGCTGTTTTTTCTTCTTACTGTGGGAAAGTTCAATCATCTAATCCACCAAGAAAGTCAGATCTCTGGGGTCAAGGATGAACGGGTCACTGGTGTTTAACCATCAGTTCATGTGGAAGGATGTGCCATAAGGTGGGTTCGGTAACCTCAAACTTTCCATCCACTCTAAATGGATAACATGTAAAAGACACTCAATTCAGTCCAAAAGGTCCTGCTCAGGTCCAGATATCCAAACCAATAATCTAGCTTTAATCTGTTGATACCCTGTTTATTCATTAACTAATCGTTAAACCTGTGGAGGGAGTTTTTTTTACTGCATTAAACCACAGCGGTACTGGTTAAAACCTAACCATCCATAAATAAAACCTACACATGTATGCTCTGACATTTAAATCTAACAACATCTGGAACCAGAAACAGTCATTAAATAGTGTCACAAAGTGAGTGTGTCTGTAATTTACTGACTCAAAAGCAGTTTTAGTGCTACATCACTCCTTTTCTGGCAGCTTAAGTCGGCTTATACGCAGCAGAGAGGCGAGGAAAGAGCTTCCCTGCATGGGTCAGACCCCAGTTTGACAGAAGTGGCTGAGGTCGGACATGTTCAGGCTAAGTTTCTACCTGAAAAAAATATATACATATCAAAAGTTGTAGTACTTCAGTGTTACAAGTCTAAATTTCCTCCTGTTATAAAGAAATTCTTCTTTTCCCATCATGCATCTGTCAGCTGTTCTGACAGTGAAAATCAGACAAATCTCATCCACTCCTTCTTTGATTAGTTCCTTATGAACTGTGGGCCTCCGCAGCACGTTATTCCAGCACAATCCAGTCAGCTTCCTGAATGAAAAGCTCAGGAATGCAAGACTGGAAGTATGACAGGAATGTTCAGGAGGATTTAGCTCATCTGACTTTGAAATAATGTCCATGTCTTTTCCTTCTTTGTCTTCAAATAGTTATTCCAAAGCTTTGAGAATGAATCCTGCTGCAGCATTTCCATCTGTGTAATGTTTCCAGTGCAGCTCCAGAACAGTAAACAATATTTCAGTATTCCCACTAGAGTACTTTTCCTCAAACCCTCAGAGAGATTCTGATGATACACACGGCCCTCTGTTAGTACCACCAATATATAACTTTCAGTCCTTCAGTTATCAGCCCCCCCCTCAATGAACTGAATTGAATGTGTCTGTGCCTGTAAAAGTTCATTGGGATGACTTTGTTGTGAATTAGCACTATATAAATAAAGCTAAATTGAATCACATTTGGTACAAGAACACAGGCTGTGTAGCAGAAACGACAGTGGACGGAAGCCGGAGAACCCAGAGAGAACCCACACATACACGGGCAGAACATGCAAACTCCACACAGAAAGGCCACCGCCCCCGAGGTTCAAACCTCCCACAGCCGAGACTCGAACCAGCAACCTGCTTGCTGTGAGGCTGCGGTGGTTTGCAGCCCTTTAAGTTTAAGAAGCTTAATTTTATTTAATTGTTCTGTGAGTCTAATAAAGAAACTGCATCAAAAACTTAAATTAGTCTCTGGCTGCATGATGCTGATAGAACGAGTCTTCATGATTTTAGCTGCTTTACTGATAGATTTCTGCAGCCTGTAACTATTATAAACTAATGTAGTTCTATAATATTTAGGTGGGTTTGGTGAAAAGAGAAAGAAAATCAAATCCCCAATAAATCCATGAACACTGACCTTAACAGCAAAAATAAATAAATAAATAAATAAATAAATAAATAAAGTATGATAAAAAAAAAACATTAATATTGACTATAATTTAAAAAAAAGAAAATTGGCCTAATCAGCCAAAATTATAAATGTACTGAGTCAAAAACAAAGAGAAACATCTGAGGAAAACAAAAGCAGTAACTGGAGATTTGGGTGAATTTATCATCTTCACAGCTCACAAAATGGAGACATTTTAATCAGATAAAGAAACTGTGATCAGCAGACTCCGAGCAAACCAAACACCAACCTATTAAAGTTACTAGTTAAGGTGCCATCTTTCCCACACCTACGGCTTTTCAGCCAGTAAATATTCACACATTCGGCTGGAATTTTTTCCAAGTAGGATAAAAATAGGATTAAAATCCAGCCATGCAGCAGAATGTGAACATGAGACTGTGGTGTGAAATGTTTTCCTGTCTTCATAAACACTGGTGTGAGTATTACAACTAGGTCAGAGTGTAGTCAAACTGGCCCTTCTCCAGACCATCCAGGCCATCAGCCCAGGTTGAGGTCGGCATGCTCCGGTACGGATCCAGCAGGATCCGGAAGCATCGCACGATGAGGATGAGAAGGAAGACAAAGAGGAGAATCACAAGGGCAAATGTAGTCTTCTGCTCCAGGGACATGGCAGTGACGACAGAATCAGATGAGGAAGAAGAGGAAGAGGAGGAAGAGGAGGAGGAGAGGGCTACAAAGTGTCCCCCAGCAGAGTACAGCAGAGAGGAGAGAGCCGAGGTGAAGGGCTCTCCCTCCATCTTCCAGAACCAGAGGAGAGTAGAAGGGATAAGACAGTGGTGGGGGCGCTGTGGCATCCTGGTCACAGAAGCCCAGTCCAGACCCTGTCCATGGACTGACCCGTCTGGGGAGACACAGCAGACACAACTGCTCATTGACTTTAAAAAGGATTATTTCACCAAGATGACCAAAGTGGTGACCAGTCCAGGTTAACCCTACCTCTCTCCTGACTCCAGATGGATAGATTCCAGCCCCCCCAATTCCCTGAACTGGACAAAGCCGGTACAAAAAATGGATGGATGAATTAAAAAAATAAAAAGAACTAGAAGCACTCAGAAAGTGCAAACCTTCACCAAGTCATTTTCATTTGTTTTTGCCAATGATTGTAGGCAGTATATTTGAGTTCCAGCTCTAGTGGCAAATTATCCCTATCTCCACATAGTAAAGTATTCTTAAAAAAATTCCTGAATCCCGGCGGTGATCTGGGTCACACCCAAAATCCTATCTCTTGTTCCTTATTCCAATTCTGAGATTTCATGAAAATTTACTCAGAATCAGTCCATAATTCTTAGAGTTATGTTGGCGGAGGTAATAATGATGTTGGGAATGATGCTGATAATAATACTGGGTATGTTCCAGGGTAATAATGCGAAGGATGAAGCTGGGAATGACGGTGGGAATGATGCTGGGTATGATGCGGGAATGATACTGGTAATGATGATGCCAAGTTGATGCTGGGAGTGATGATGGGTAAGATGCTGGTAATGATCCAGATAATGATCCTGGTTATGATCCTGTTGATGATGCTGGGGATGATGATGGTAATGAGAGTGGGAATGATGCTGAGTATGATGGGAGTGATCCTGGTAATGATGCTGGGTGTGATCCTGGGAATGATCCTGGTGAGGATGCTAGGGATGATACTGCATATGATTCAGGTAATGATTGTGGGAATGATGGTAGGTATGAAGCTAGGAATGATGCTCAGATGATGCTGGGAAAGACAGCAGGAATGATGCTGGGCCTTATGCTGGGAATGATCCTGGGAATGATGCTAGGAATGATGCCAGGTGTGATCCTGGGAATGATGCTAGGGATGATACTGGGAATTAACCTCAAAATTATGCTGGTAATAATGCTGGAGTTGAAGCTGGGAATGATGCTGGGGATGATGCTGGGAGTGATGACAGGTATGATCCTGGGAATGATGCTGGGAATGATGATAGGGATTATTCTGGGAATAATCCTTGTAATTATGCTGAGGTTGAAGCTGGGAATACTCCTGGAGATTATCCATGTAATGATGCTGGGGTTGAAGCTGGAAATGGTCCTGGCAATGATGCTGTAAATGATGCTAGTAATGACGCTGGGTGTGATCCTGAGAATGATCCTGGTGATTGTGCTGGAGATGATGCTGCGGTTGAAGCTAGGAATGCTGGAAAGGATGCCGAGTTGATGCTGGAAATTATGCTGGGTATGATCCTAATAACGATCCAGGTATGATACTGGGAATGATCCTGGTAATAATGATGGGAATGATGCCAGATATGATCCTGGAGATGATGCTGGGGATGATGTTGGGGATAATGCTAGGGTTGAAACTGGGAATGAGGCTGGGGATGATGCTGGGTATAATTCAGGTAATGATGGTGGGAATGATGCTTGGATGATGCTAGGAATGATGGCAGGAATGATGCTGGGCATTATGCTGGGAATGATGCTGGTGATGATGCTGAGAATGATCTAGGTAATGATGCTGGGTGTGAGCCTGGGAATGATCTTGGTGATGGTGCGGGGATGATGCTGGGGTTAAAGCTGGGAATGATGGTGGTAATGATGCTGGGTGTGATCCTGGGAATGATTCTGGTGATGATGCTGGGGATGATGCTGGGGTTGAAGCTGGGAATGATCCTGGTGATGATGTGGGGATGATGCTGGGGTTGAAGCTGGGAATGATCCTGGTGATGATGCGGGGATGATGCTGGGGTTGAAGCTGGGAATGATGCTGGTAATGATCCTGGGTGTGATCCTGGGAATGATTCTGGTGATGATGCTGGTGATGATGCTGGGGATGATGCTGGGGTTGAAGCTGGGAATGATGCTGTCGATAATGCTGCGTATGATTCAGTTAAAGATGGTGGGAATGATGGTGGGAATGACGCTAATGTTGGTAATAATGCTAATGATGCTGGGTTTAATGCTGGTAAAGATGCTGGGAATGTTTACTAAGGTGGAAGTTATGTTGGGTTCCTCCAGCTGCGGATATGTATTGTCTGTGTTCTGTAACCTGATGGTTTTGGTATTTATTTCTCTTGATTTCTGACAGATAACCTCCTAAATCATTAACTGCTCTCCTTTCTCTCTTTGATATTTTTTATGACTTGAATAACTGAACTAAAAATTCATTTTTTGTTGGATTCAGTCTTAACAGCAACAATTTTTCAGCAGTTCATTCTTAGTGATATGTCCATGACAGACCTACACATTATTATTATTTTTTCTTTTACTAGTGCACAATTGTAGGTAGGATTGATGTTACAATACTAAAAAGTTGGAACTCTGTTTAAACTATAAATTAAAACAGAATTAAAAGATTTATACATCTCATCAAGCCATATTTTATTCCCTGTAGAACATAAACAACATATTAGATGTTGAAACTGAGACATTTTACCATTTTCTGGACAATATGAGCTTCACCTGCGTCACAACCTCCTCGTCAGTTCTATGTACCATGTAGAAGTGGCTAAACTAATTACTGGAAAATTCCTTATGCTTGTTTTTATTTTTCCAATCAATCTATCATGAAAGGGATGGAGCTTCTTTCAAAGTTTCTCATGAAGTCATAAAAAGGGAGAGAGATCAAAGGATTTAATGAAAAGTGTCTTGTGAACATTTGGTTGAGATAAAAAGGAGCTAAGTCAGACCATGTCAGAGTTTGGAAATCACTTTCCTTTGGTTGGTTAGGGTCCTTCTTTGAGGTGAGCTAATGTTAAATCTTCATCCACCAGGATGTCCTAGCTATCTTTCTGATAAAGACCACATGATGAAGACTGGACTTCTATGAAGATCTGGGCCATCATAGTGTCAAACAGCCATCCCACCTGCTTTCACCATCCACACAACAGGAAGTTCTACACTTCCAAGATTTTCCATGTTTCCATCGACTTGGATGTGTAGAAGTTGGTCTGAAGCAGCAGAAAGTTCCAGATATCAGGAACTGAGCTGATGGTTACTTTTCTGATTCAAAGACTAAATCATTCCTGATCCCCCAACAACCACATCAGGATCCAGTCTACCACCACCAGACAGTAGACCAAGGCATAGCAAGTTTATTTGTATATCACAAAAATTCCAGCTTAAAAGAACCAGATGCAGATCTGGGCACTGACTAAAAACTAGTTCCATGCAGCAGAGAACAGGTGGGTCTTTAACCTGGATCTAAATAAACTGAATATTTCAGCTGATCTGAGGTTTTCTGGGAGTTTGTTCCAGACATGTGGAGCATAAATCACTCAGAGCTTTATAGACCAGCAGCAGAACTTTAAAGTGTATTCTCTGATGGACCGGCAGCAGGTGTAAAGACCTCAGAGCTGGACTGATGTGGTCCACTTTCTTGGTCTTAGTGAGGACTCAAGCAGCAGAGTTCTGAAGCAGCTGCAGGTGTCTAACCTGTAAAACCTGTAAAAACACTGTTACAATAATCAAGCCGACTAAAGATGAAAGCATGAACTAGTTTTTCCAGGTCCTTGTTGAGACATCAGATCTTTTACCCTTGATATATTCTGACTTTGTGATTCCCTTAATGTTTGTTTTCAAAGTTAAGGTCTGAGTCCATCAATACACCCAGATTTCTGGCCTGGTTGGTGGTTTTTAGGTGTATACACTGAAGCTCTGTGGTGACCTTTAATAATTTCTCTTTGGCTCCAAAGACCATCACCTCAGTGTTATTTTTGAAAGTTCAGACACATCCAGTCATTAATCTCCTCAGTGCATTTACCAAGAGCCTGTACGGTGCCTCGGTCTCCTGGTGACATTGTAATATATACCTGTGTGTCATCTGCGTAGCTATGGTAACTAATGTTGTTGTTCTTTATGACCTGTGCCAGCGGGAGCATGTAGATGTTAAAAAGAAGAGACCCCAGGATGGAACCTTGAGGAACTCCACATGTAATTCTTGTCTGCTCAGATGTAAAGTTACCTATTGACACAAAGTACTTTCTGTTCTCTAAATAAGATTTAAACCAGTGTAGTGCAGCGACAGAGAGACCAGAACTGATCCCCTAACTACCACATTAGGATCCAGTCTACTACCACCACCAGACAATAAACCAGAACTGATATCCCTACTAACACATCAAACTACATTCTGCACCCAAAACAACCAACTTACTTTCAATGGACCATTCTGAACTTGTAAATATTTCCACTTGGTGATCCAGAGTATTAATGTAAAGATCTTTTATTCCTCATGTCTCTCTAAATACCCCCCATAAAAGTCTAGCTCCACCAATAGGATCAGGCCTGTTAAAGCTTTTGAGCACAGATCTCAGATCCAGATGTTTTGTTTTAAAGCAACACTACATTACTGTCCAACTATAAAACTCTGTGTTTTACAAGATGGATGCCACATTAGCTGTTAGACGGCACCAAAGAGAGAAAATCTGCCAATGTTCAGTAGTCTGGCTTTAATCAAAAGTAGATTTTAATCAATTCATATTAAAAAAAACTGCACAGTATTATTATTATTTTTCAAACAAAGAAATTACAGTAATAATACTTTCCAATAATTTGCAGATGACTTTAAAAAAGCTAAAACATTACTTTAAACATTACATTAAAACATACCACTTAAAGCAATTACTGGCAATTACAGTCATATAAATGAGTAAAAGGTAGAAACCAGTAAAAATAACAGTAAAAAAACAAAAAGGAAATGGAAAACTCAACAGAATTAAATAAAATAAGAGTCACAACGTCTTACTTAGTATTATAACTGTATATAAATAGGTTTTATACTTTTTATATATATATACACTGCTGTTCAAAAGTTTGGGGTCAGTTCCCTATTGAATCCCATGGCAAAGTGACCCCAAACTTTTGAACAGTAGTGTATATATATATATATTTTATACAGGAGGGAGCTTATTCCAGAGTCACCCCACTGTTTACATCTAGATCAGGGTACACTGATTAAAAGCCAGATGGGTAACCTAAAGCCCTTCCATTCTCACAAACAGTTAAAAGCTCAGAATTGTTAAGTGAATTTGTTAGGAGTAATTTTACATAAGCAAAAAAGACTATTTGAAATAAGCAACCGTGAATCAGAGTCCAACTGTGGACTTGACTACAGTTTGTTCAGAATTTAACTACTGGGCTATTCTTGTCTGGCCCACTTACAATGGTTCTATGTACACATCAGAATAATGTCCAAGATCCTCATAATTACATTCATGGTTTTCTTTTCTAAAACTCTGTCTGTAAAATGTTTCCTCTGTTGTTAAGAAGCTGTGGAGTTTTTATTTTCTGTATGTGTTTTACCAAAGGATGAAGCAGCTAAACATCAAACCATATTAGCAGTGACATACATCCATTTCTGTTGTGTCTCTGACTTTCTTCCTCTCCTGTCTCATGCAGGATATTTTAATTCAGGGCTCGCTTTCCCTGAAGGAGCAGAGGTTTGTCCTTCATCAAACCTGAGGGCCAAACTGAACCTGCTTCTATAAAACCAGCACATTTACGGGTCTCTTTTTGACTCTAAAGTAAAAAACATGACAGGATCACAGCTGCAACAGCTCCAGTGAGTATGTGGATCACATCCATGTTGCATTCGTGTAAAGTTGCATCATATGAGGAACCAGAATTAACAAGAAGGCCAGTTCAGCAGCCGGACTCTTCTCCTGTGAAGCCATGCTGCTGTGATGGATGCAGGATGTGGTTCAGCATTGTCTTGCTGAAATCTGCAAGGCCTTCCCTGAAAGAGACGTTGTCTGGATGGGAGCAGATGTTGCTCTAAAACCTCCATGTACTTTTCAGCATTGATGGAGCTTCACAGATGTGGAAGCTGCCCACGCCATAGGCACTAATGCAGCCCCATCCCATCAGAGATGCAGCTTTTCACCTGTCCACTGATAACAAGCTGGATGCTCCCTCTCCTCTTTAGTCTGCAGGACACGCCGTCCATGCTTTCCACAAACTAGTTCACATCTTCATCCAGGTTTCCATTTTGCCTCAGACCATTTTAAATGAGCTTTGGTCCAGAGAAGACGGCACTGGTTCTGGATCCTGTTCACATCTGGTTTCTTCTCTGCATGATGGAGCTTTAACCTGCATTTGTGGATTTCAGGGTGAACTGTGTTCACAGACAGTGGTTTCTTCTTGAGTCTTCCTGAGTCCATGCAGTGGTTTCCAGTAGAGAATCATGTCTGCTTTTAATGCAGACATGCACCAGCATTCAGTATTGTCCCAAACACACAGAGATTCCTTCTGATTCTCTTAATCTTTTAAAGATAATTTACACTGTAGATGGTGGATCTTCAAAGTCTGAGGAACATTTTTCTGAAATTGTTCCAGTTTTAGAGCCAGTTTGTTTCAGATTGGTGAACCTCTGTCTATCTTTTCATGAGAGAGACTCTGTTTCTCTGAAATGCTCCTTTTATACCAGTCATGTTACTGACCTGTTGCCAGTTAACCTGATTAGTTGTCAAATGTTCCTCCACTTGTTTCTGGTTTGTACAGATTACTTTTCCAGCCTTTTGTTGCTCCTGTTCCAACTTTTGCCAGAAGTGTTGCTGCAGCAGATTCACTCATATTTTCCATCACATTTTGAAATGTCTCAGTTTCATGATATGATTATCTTCTGGGAATAAAATATGAGTTGATGAGATTTGAAAATATTGCATTTTATTTTATTTTATTTACAGTTCACAGAGTCCCAACTTTTTTTAAATTGGGGACATCTAAGGGATGATTACTGTTCTTACTTTTTCAACATGATTATTTGACATTTTTATTAATTTAATATGCAAATTTCATAGAGAAAAATGCTGAGATGATGTTCCTCTGTCAGCTGATACCACCTGATCCTGAAGCTTCCTCAGAGGTGTTCTGAATGTGGGGTCATGCAGCAAAACGCTTCAACACACAATGACAGAATCGAACCAGGACACCTGAAGCCGCGCGCGCACACAAACATACACCATCATCATCACTCAACAAGTGCAGAACATCACGCTGACGAGCTGTCGCAGAGACAACATGCACACACGCGCACACGGTGCACAAACCAGCAAAGTGAGAAATACCGTGATGCGTTCGGGCGGATGTCGGATCCATTTCCAGAGTTAGAGGAAGAACTGGAAGGTTTGGTCCATTCCGCCTTCAGCTTCCCTCGTCACAGTCGGCATCCTGGTAGCCAGAACAGTAGAAGAGCCGGGGACACTGGGGGAACTGGACCGCAGAGAGTCTGACATCCCAGGCTGCGGGTTGTGCAGCCTCCGGCGCGTAGGAGGAGGGGGCGGATCAGCGTCCTCATCACCGGTCCGTGCGCATGCAGGCAGTCTGCAGATGCTCTGATTTTTGCATGTGAAGATACAAAGATCCACAAAATACTGTCCAGGGACTGAAAGAAACCTGGAGCAGGTTCTCCTGTTAAAGGCTACGTTCAGTGTGAGCAGGAGACGATCATTTCAAAGACATGTCATCTGTAAAAGATTCAGTTTTTTACAGTTTCTACAGATAAATATCAACACAGAAAACAACTAAAGAATTCCCAGTTAAACCAGTTTAATTTTAGCCCAGTTATAATCAGATTAAAACAAATCCCCTAGATGATCCACATCAGTACACTTTCTAATAACTGTGCTCATATACCAGCTTATTAAATAATGACCTAAGAAAACCTCCAGACTGGATCAGATCTTCTCTTTGATTCAATCCTCCATTCCGAGCTGTATAAGGAGACAGTGGAGAGAAAAACCTCCCTCAGAACCAGAACCAGGAAAGAAAACCTCCATCAGAACCAGAACCAGGAAAGAAAACCTCCATCAGAACCAGAACCAGGAAGGAAAATCTCCATCAGAACCAGAACCAGGAAGGAAAATCTCCATCAGAACCAGAACCAGGAAAGAAAACCTCCATCAGGACCAGGACCAAGAAGGACAGCCATCTTTCTTCACTGGTTGGGGGTGGAGAGGACAGGAAAGAGGGGTGAACCAGCAGCAGAACTCTAATTCAGGGATTCTTGCTCAGAAAGAAGAGAAACACAAATGAATGACAACATCAATGTCAGATATTTCTACATGGAGAGTAAAGAGAGCAGAGAGGAGCCTAGTGCATCATGGGATGTCCCCCAGCAACCTTGGCCTATAGCAGCAGGACTAAGGGATGGATCGGGGTAACCAAGCCAGACCTGCTATTAGATTTATCAGGAAGGAAAGTTAGAAGATGACCTGAAGGTAGAGAGGAGGTCTAAAAGCTGGTTCCACAGAGAGAATGTTACAACTGGAGGTTCTGCCTCCCGTTCTACTTTTAGCTCCTCTAGGAACTACCAGTAAACCTACAGTCTGAGAGCGAAGAGCTCTGAATAAAATGAAGCAGGGTGGTGAAGGTGGTCTACAGACCTCACTACCTCCTGTATATGAGCACCACGGGGTCCTGAAAAGCCAGAACTATTGAGGGAACCCAGAACCAGAGTTACTCTCTGCACAAAGGACCTGACCTTCTTCCCTCAGTCCGTATTATTCCTGTCATTTTCATTGGACAGTGATATTTTCAACGAAACATTTGATGTGTGTTGTTTCTTTCTTTTTTAATTGTTTGTTGTAATGTTTCCATTTTCTGGGACTGTCTACAGACGAAGTTTCCCATCAGGGACAATAAATGAATGGCCTGAACTTGATTAATACTGGTGTTTAACAGTCTGCAGGTCCCATAGACCACTGAGGAACACTGGAATTCATACCAAGTCTACAATGGTAAAAAAGAACACAACTTTTTCTCTGGAGAGAACAGATCAGGTGGACGGAGGTCAGGTTGTGCAGGGCTGACGGTGACTGAGGCAGGTTGAACTTTCTAAGTAAGTGATGAAGAACCTCTGGGATGATTCCAGTTCGGCTCCTCGGAGATTGTCCAGGTTTGCAGGGATGATGGTTCACTGTACAGGTCAGCTGTCTGTCATAGTTTACAGAAATGAAAAGATGGACAGAGAGAGCGATGGGTATTTTCTTGGCCCACTTTGGTGAGAAACTTTTCTATTTTGTCTTTGATCAAAACAGCTGTTAATTCCTCAAAAAGTAACTTTTATTTCGTGCATTTTTTGTATGTCTTATTCCATGTTAGATTCTCTTCTTGGCATTCATTTCCACTCTGGTCTGTATGTTATTCCAAATTCTACTGGGGAACAAAAAGGAAGACGAGGTGGAGCATAAAACTGTGTTCAGCATCCTCTGACCCTCTCGTTTACGTGTCCGGGTCACAAAGTGTTAACTTTGTACCATAAAAACAGAACCAAGACGCATGAAGACGATCATGTTTTAGTATCATTTTAGTTTCTGTTCACATCCTTCAGACAGGAACAGAAATAACTAATATGACAATAAAACAGTAAAAGAACACAACAATGAGTTCACTGGACTCCAACGGCCTCCACAGTCACCAGATCTCAGCCCAGTAGATGCAAAGCAAATTTATTTGTACAGCACATTTCATGTACAAGACAATTCAAAGTGCTTTACATAAAACATTAAACATTACACTGGGGTGCAGGAAGTGCATTAAAAAAAAAGAAAAAGAAAGATTAAAAGAAATAAAATTAATTAAATAAAAACAGAAAGAAAAAGATTAAATAAAAAAGATTAAATACAAGAAATAAAGTTCCAGTGTGGGGAAAGACAATATTAAAACATGATCAAGTTTAACGATTCCAGCTGAAAAGAAACAGATGCTGATCTGGACTCTAAATAAAAACTAGTTCCATTCAGCAGAGAACAGGTGGGTCTTTAACCTGGAGTGTTTCAGCTGATCTGAGGCTTTCTAGGAGTTTGTTCCAGACATGTGGAGCATAGAAGCTGAATGCAGCTTCTCCATATCTGGTTCTGACTCTGGGAACTGATAAAAAAAACTGGATCCAGATGACCTGAGGGTTCTGGTACTATTCAGTGTATAGACTGAATCTCTGTGCTGACCTTTAATCGTTTCTCTTTGGCTCCAATTACAATCACCTCAGTTTTGTTTTTGTTTAACAGAAGAAAGTTCAGACCAGGGGCGTTTCCTGGACCTGGGAACATTAGGGGCTGAGCCCACACCCTCGTAAAGAACCAACACAGTAAAAACCGCTTTTTATTTAAGCTTTCTTGAACATTGTGTCACCTTGTTTAAAGCCAAATACTGTAATATGTGCTTCGATATGTATTTATTTTCAATCTTAAACGTGACAATGTAAACAAGATCTCTAAAATCAGTATTAAACTTTTACTCCTCCAGACATCTGCTGTTTATCTCCACAACCTGCTCTTTAGTGCACATCTTCTGCAACAAAATGATGAACGTGAACTGTTTTCAGTCACTTGCAATTTTCAGAATAAAGATCATGCTTTAGTATTTACTGTACCTCTATTATCTCATCTGTCTCTTCCTTATTTCCCTACATGCTTCATTTGTTTTCCTTCCATCATTTCCCTTCTTTCCTTCTTTCACTTGCTGTTTTCCATCTTTACCATCACTACTTTTTCAGTAGTATAGCCGAGTTTAAACTAGTGGTAAACTCTGATTTTTCCTTCCCAGTTTCAAACATCCCTGTCCTGGAGCAACACACACATACAAGAACCACCAACCTCATTAATACATAAAGTAAACACCCACACAAAGGTGAGACCATGAAAAGACTGGTTTTGTATCCCAAATATAAATGTATTGTGAGCAACATAAAATGTAAAACTCTTTAACTACTGACCAGCCAGTGACCTGGAGGTGAACAAAAACATCAGTAAATAAATTTATAATAAAGCTGTTCTTTATTTATCTATATTTAAACTAAAGCAGCATCTAGAAACCAAACAACCAACACTAATGGGAAAGCCGTTTCCATCTACTACCACACAAACGCATGTATGCATGCGCGCGCGCAGACACTCACAGCACCGGGTAAACCAGTGAACCACGTCGACTTCACCACTGAATTTAATGCAAATGTGTAGAACAGAAAAGGGCAGGGCTAACGGTTTAGTACAGCTAACTTAACCTTCGAAGTACCAAGTACTGTCACGAATGATCTGCCTAATGTTCATTTAATTTTAAGACATACTGGGTTTAAATTATTTGTGGTTTACCTGTTTCATGTGTTGGCCCACAGTCTTGCAGCCCATCGGCAGCGACCACAACTGAAGAGTTTCTCTCTTCTCTAAATAAAAAACTGATTACCATTTTTATAATAATGACCGCTCGAAATAACACCAGAGTTCAGATTAGGGATAAAACGCCGGGCTGTTAGCCAACACGGAGGATTCCCTCCTTCCATAAAATTACTCTGTGATTGGTCATATTGTACCTGTGTTGCATCACATACGCCAGGAAATTACAAAACTACCATCTTCTTTAATGTCATAAGGCGGCTGAGAGAACGTAAACTTATTCCTTCTGGGATGAAAAAACATTCGGGGCTTGATGTGAAATGTTCGGGGCTAGAGCCGGGAATGCCCAGGCCAGGCGACGCCCCTGGTTCAGACACATCCAGTCATTAATCACCTCAATGCATTTAGTCTCCTGGTGACATTGTATAATATATACCTGTGTGTCATCTGCGTAGCTATGGTAACTAATGTTGTTCTTTATGACCTGTGCCAGTGGGAGCATGTAGATGTTAAACAGAAGAGGCCCCAGGATGGAACCTTGGGGAACACCACATGTAATTCTTGTCTGTTCAGATGTAAAGTTACCTATTGACGCAAAGTACTTCCTGTTCTCTAAACAAGATTTAAACCAGTGTAGTGCAGCGCCAGAGAGACCAGAACTGATTCCCCAGCTACCACATTAGGATCCAGTCTACTACCACCACCAGACAATAAACCAGAACTGATATCCCTACTAACACATCAAACTACATTCTGCACCCAAAACAACCAACTTACTTTTAATTAAACCAGTGCAGTGCCAGAGAGGCCCACCCAGTTCTCCAATCATTTAAGTAATATATTGTGGTCGACCGTATCAAGCACTGAGGTCCAGTAAGACTAAGACTGACATTTTTCCATCGTCTGTATTCACACATATGTCATTAATGACTTTGGTCAGAGCATCTGGGTGCTGTGGTGCTGTCTAAAACCTAACTGGAAGACATCGTAGCAGTTGTTTTGTGTTAAAAAGTCGTTTAGTTGACGAAAAACAGCTTTTTCGATGATCTTACTTAGAAAAGAAAGATTTGAGATCGGCCTGTAGTTGCTCATTTGTGTCTTGTCTAGGTTGTCCCATTTTAGCAGGGGTTTGATTACAGCTGTTTTTAAAAGTTCTGGGAAGACGCCTGAAATTAAAGAAAAGTTCACAATCTGTAACAGATCTGGCTCCAGTCTTTGAGACCTTTTTGAAGAAACCTGTGGGCAGGATGTTCAGACAGCAAGAGGAGGAGTTCAGCTGATGTACGATGTCGCCCAGATTTGCTGTTAATGGGATTAAACTGTGTCATAGTGTTAAAACTGGTTTTCAATGGACACAGTTTGTCTCTGAATCTGTTGCTGCTGATGAACAGTTTGTCTGATATTCTGGATTTTTTCTGTGAAAATTTTGGCGAACTCACTGCAGCCTTGGTGGAATAAAGTTCAGGTGCTGCTGACACAGGAGGGTTTGTTAACCTGTCGACAGCAGCGAATAAGACCCGAGCTTTATGATAGTTTTTGCTACTAATGTCAGAGAAATAGGACTTCCTTGCATTCCTCAGGTGTAAATTGTAAGAGTGAAGTTTCTCTTTATACATGTCATAAAGAACCTGTTGATTTGTTTTTCTCCATCCGCGTTTAGCTTTCTGACAGTCTTTTTCCATTTTTAAGCAGTGGAATTTCTCCATGGAGACTTTTTCCTTCCAGAGACAACCTTCACCTTAATAGGAGCAATAGCATCCATAATATTTAACATGTCAGCATTAAAACTAGTGACAAGCTCATTGGCTGAACCCCCTGATAGGGCAGGTGTTAAAGAGAAGACCTGGTTATACATCCCACTCATGTTTTTAGTTATTGTCCAGACTGTTACTCAGGTCTTTAGTCCAGGGGTGCCCAAAGTCGGTCCTCAAGGGCTGCTGTCCTGCAGATTTTCCAACGTTTCCTGATTCAACACACCTGACTCAAATTAAATAGATCCAACAGCCTATTAAGTTTTGCACAATGACTCATCAATTTGAGTCAGGTGGTTTTGGGGCAGGGACACATCAAAAATTGCAGGATTGTGGCCCTTGAGGACCGGAGCTGGGCACCCCTGCTTTAGTCCTTTTGTCCCTAGGGTTGTCTACATGGATGTTAAAATCACCAACAATAATTGCAGTCAGAATCTACACAGATAGTTCACTAAACTCAAAAAAAGCTGTGCGGTTCCCCGGTGGTCTATAAATATTTAAATACATTATTTTAAAATAGGCTTTCAAGTGAAGAGCCACGTATTCAAAAGAAGTAAAACTTCCAAGAGACAATTGCTTAATCTGAATTGATTAATTAAATAAAACTGCAGAGTAAAGCAGTCAAGCAGCTTTAGGATGTGGTGGAACGGGAGATTCTCATCATAGATGTAGTGGAACGGGAGATTCTCATCATGGATGTGGTGGAACAGGAGGTTCTCATCATGGATGATGGTGGAACAGGAGGTTCTCATCATGGATGTGGTGGAACAGGAGGTTCTCATCATGGATGACGGTGGAACGGGAGGTTCTCATTATGGATGTGGTGGAACAGGAGGTTCTCATCATGGATGTGGTGGAACGGGAGATTCTCATCGTGGATGATGGTGGAACGAGAGGTTCTTATTATGGATGTGGTGGAACAGGAGGTTCTCATCATGGATGTGGTGGAACGGGAGATTCTCATCATGGATGATGGTGGAACGAGAGGTTCTCATCATGGATGATGGTGGAACGAGAGGTTCTCATCATGGATGTGGTGGAACGGGAGGTTCTCATCATGGATGATGGTGGAACGGGAGATTCTCATCATGGATGATGGTGGAACGGGAGGTTCTCATCATGGATGATGGTGGAACGGGAGGTTCTCATTATGGATGTGGTGGAACGGGAGATTCTCATCATGGATGATGGTGGAACGGGAGGTTCTCATCATGGATGATGGTGGAACGAGAGGTTCTCATTATGGATGTGGTGGAACAGGAGGTTCTCATCATGGATGTGGTGGAACGGGAGATTCTCATCATGGATGATGGTGGAACGAGAGGTTCTCATTATGGATGTGGTGGAACAGGAGGTTCTCATTATGGATGTGGTGGAACAGGAGGTTCTCATCATGGATGTGGTGGAACGGGAGGTTCTCATCATGGATGTGGTGGAACGGGAGGTTCTCATCATGGATGATGGTGGAACGGGAGGTTCTCATCATGGATGATGGTGGAACGGGAGGTTCTCATCATGGATGATGGTGGAACGGGAGGTTCTCATCATGGATGTGGTGGAACGGGAGATTCTCATCATGGATGATGGTGGAACGGGAGGTTCTCATCATGGATGATGGTAGAATGAGAGGTTCTCATTATGGATGTGGTGGAACAGGAGGTTCTCATCATGGATGTGGTGGAACGGGAGAGTCTCATCATGGATGATGGTGGAACGAGAGGTTCTCATCATGGATGACGGTGGAACGGGAGGTTCTCATCATGGATGTGGTGGAACGGGAGATTTTCATCATGGATGTGGTGGAACGGGAGGTTCTCATCATGGATGACGGTGGAACGGGAGGTTCTCATCATGAATGATGGTGGAACGGGAGGTTCTCATCATGGATGATGGTGGAACGGGAGGTTCTCATCATGGATGATGGTGGAACTGTGTGATGCTGTCACGTCAATATAGAGCAAAATCTCTGAGGAAGGTTTCCACCACCTGGTTCCATCTATCACACTAATAAAGACAGTTCTGGAAAAAAAGGGAGTGAGATTAGATAAAATATGTTTTATTTCACATTAGAACCAGTAAGAAGTTCTGAAATCACTGAACAGACACTGGACAAAGTTGCCAAGTGTCTATGAGGAGCAGAAAACTTCGAGTTCATCATTGATCCATCATAAAACATTTATTTTAAAAAGGCACATTTATAAAAGAAAAAGTTTTTTTTTCTCTGAATAACTTCTAATCCTGACAACATCGTGACCTGAAGAGACAGAAAACTATTTCCTTCTAAATCTAATCCAAAATGCCCATCACCAGGTCATCCACGGATCAGATGATCTGCAGGAGCAGCCAGAAAGAATGAACTCATGCTAGCAGACCTTATCCCACTTCTCCATCTCTGTCCCAGCTGCAAAGTCACTGCAGCAAACGGGACTGATGGAGAACCAAAGATGAGCATAAACAAGGCCTGATTACAGGAGCACTCAGAAACTGGGGTGAGGTAGGACAACACCCAGCAATCCTGTTTTAATCACCCAGTAGGCAGCTAAGGCAAAACCATGGTCCAAATCTCTGTTCCTGCTACCAGATGAGTAAGTAGATGAACTGATATAGCAGAAAGTTAAAGATGACGCATTTTTTTTACATTTTAGGCAAAATCTATTTTTGTTTTATTTCAACCTTTTAAATTTTTTGGGACAGAAAAAGAAAATAGGCCCAAAGTAAAAGTTTGGGAACTGAATAGTCAGTATTTGCACGGCTGTCAGCCGAGTCTTTTCGGTTCTGTTTGCAAAAGAAAAGATCACAACACGGACTGGGACATCATCTGAGCGGCAGGCAGTCGGGATCAGGAAGCCGCCATCCACCAGCTTTGTTGATCCCGTACGCCTGGGACTGAAAAATGTCAAGGTAAAAACTAAATCTATGACCTAAACTTTGGTGACAATGGGGCGGTATGGCTCAGTGGGTAGAGTGGTTGCCCTGTAGCCCAAGGGTTGCTGGTTCGATCCCCGGCCAGAGCTCACGTCCAGGTGTCCCTAATTGCTCCTGATGGGTCGCGGTTGAGCGCCTTGCATGGCAGCTTCCGCTGTGGATGTGTGTGTAAATGGGTGAATGTGACGTACAAGTAGAGCGCTTTCGGTAAAAGCGCCATATAAGTACAGACCATTTACCGTTTATGAAAAGAAAGCATGACATGTGTCTTTCTGCTCTGGTTTAAGGAAATTTCAGTGATGCTAGTGTCAGGATGGGGAAGGCCATGGTAAAACTTTGAGTTTGGACCTTGAGTTTTGGATTTTGAGGTGTTTGGGATCATTGTCTATTTTACTGAATCCATTTTCCCTCTGCCAGTGAAACGCTGCCTGTGCTGTTGGCTGCAACACAAACCCTTAACATGATTCATCCCCTGCCGTGCTTAAGAACTAGACAGGTGTTTTCATGACATTCTGGCTCTTTGTCTTCTAACATACTAGTTATAAATAAAATAAAAATGTTTTTTTTACAGGGTTTTTTTTTTCTCCATAAAAACAGTGAAATCATGTAACTAAATTGGCATTTAAAGTCTTCAAATCTGAAAAACTGCACATTTGGTCATTTTATATAAAACTTAAGATAATTTATTAATTTGAGCAGGAAAAAAGTGGAATAAATGATTGACCTGTGATGTTTTTGTAAGAGGAATTTGGTTCTCTAGAGTCTGTCATCTTTAACTAATTTCATCTTACACTCGCTGAATCATTAGTGGGAACGGACATTTTACCACCAGGGGTGCCCAAACCTTTGGATGCCAGTGTAGATAGTAAATATATAAAACCTGTTAAGCATGAATCCTCCGGTGTGGCACTGAGACGCTGACACGGAGGTTTTATTTACAGCAGAGGAAAAAAAGGATGGCAGAAAGCTCAGGAAAGGTCTGGAAACACATCTGATGCAAATGTGAAACTGGCAGTAATGGGAGGAAACTGTCTTCTCTTGCTTGCTTTCTTGTACAACTAACCCAGTCATCAGGGCGTCTGTCCACATTTCTCAGCTGATAACTGGAGTACAACTGGGACATAAGACCTCACTAACAGGACAAAAACATCACAACGAGTTAATGACGTCCATGTAAATGATGAGTAGGAGGGTGAAGACATGGTTACTTCATACTTTCTTTAAAGCATGAGACAGTATTGATTTAATAAGTAACACACTGGAATGTGGCACCAATGTAAAAACCTTTGCAGAAATGTGTATTCAGTTTTCCTGACAGGACAGATGGAGGGTAGACCTGTCCCATCAGCTAGTTAATCCTCCAGTTCGTCTCCGTCTTCAGAACGTGGAGCGTTGAGCCTCAGATAGTCCTGGGAGGCAGCTGCTGCTTGTAGAGTCCAGCCAGAGCTCTGGCAGCACTCTGGATCATCTGCCGCTGGCTCATTCCCGTCATGGCCTGGTGCCAGTCGGTCCTGTTGATGTTGGGCAAGCTGCGCTCCAGGACCTCTCCCACCGTGACCACCAGGCCGGACCAGCGCAGACTGTAGTCAGGGGGGGTCAGGGACTGAGCCTGCATGGGGTCACAAACCAGCGTGATCATGCTCCGAGGCTGCAGCTGATGTTAGCCTTCACCAGTGACAATAAACCCGGTCTGATATGTGAGGTTAATGTACCTGCTGGATGTGATTCAGAGCCAGAGGAGTCGCCTGAGTGAAGACCTCGATGTGGATGCTGTGACCAGGGTCGTCCAGGATTAAACAGCCAATGTCAAACCACCTGGAGACGAGACAACAGGGGGACATTCAGCTTCTTTACACAAGATACAGAGATTAAACAGGTTTCCGTCTTACTTGTCAGGGAAAAGTTCTGCGATGAAGTTTTCCAAAGAGACCACAGGTTGCTTCTCATGGATCACACCAGCTCGCCGCAGGCTGTCGGTACGCTCCTGAGCCCCCTGCAAACATCACATTCAGATCCTTTAACTACAGACTCACATTTAAATCGTATCCTTTATTCAGACAAAAAGTCTTTTTTACAAGTTTTGTAACTTAAATCTACGAGTCTAAAAATAAAAGTATATATTCTACATGTCAGATTTTCTTTTACGCTGGCGTGTGGAATCACACACTGATGAAGCTCTGAGGCGCCTCCGCTTCAGCATGGATGTCTTTTTAACTGTCAAGCTGACGTGTGAAAGGGATCTACACTGAAAACAGCCCACACCTCAGACTGTTCCACATTCCTGAAGAAAATTCCTGAAGCCCCACACCGGACACACAGAAGTGACAAAAAATATCTCAATCACGAATAAATGAAGCAGGTCTCAGATTATAAATCACTCCATATCTTTACTCTCCATTAGTACTTCCTTACTTAATGTACGGTATAAAGGTTTGAGGCAAAAATGCTAAAGAAAATAGACTAAACTCACTGATAGTATTACCAAAGAATATCCACATATAAGGTCCTGGAACAGTACAGCAGTAAGGATGCTAATTTTCATAAGGATGAAACAGGTTATTACTTGTAATATAATCATTATTAAAAATGTATATGCCGACCACTGTATTTATTACCAATTTTGTTTTCATTATCATCATTAGATTAATATAACATTAAATATTATTTACTGCATAGTTCAGTGTAACATGATGTATTGCACATTATTGCACATTATATTACTTAAATAATATTAATTATTTAATAAATGTATTTAATTAATATGTATGTATTTAATAAATATATCAAATAAATTTTGAATTTGTCATCCCAAGGGATTAATAAAGTTAAGTCTAAGTCTAATAAATGGGACCATGGCATGCAAGGTGACTATTTTTTTTCTTTTATTTGCTGTTCCTGCTTCTGTTATATATTGGTACTATGGTGATCATTATCATCATTGCATTTTTATTACTGCATAGTCTGATTATAATATGATGTGTAGTATATTATGGTATTGCATACTGCTTGTTACTATTAAAGAATGTGACTGTGGTATATATAAAAACTATGATAATGATATTTTTAATAATTTAATTGGGTATAGAGAAGGGGTGGTGTTAAGTCAGCATTGGATTCTTCTTGCTTATTTTATGGGATTTTTAACTGGCTTCATTTTTTTTTCTTGCCTTTATGTTCAAATAAACTCAAATAAAAATTTAATTTAAAAGGTACATCTTAAAGATGAAAGAAATCTCTTCCTGTTACTTTGGTAAAGCAAACTGCTTAGAAATGATTCTGGAGAATATGTGATGAACCCACCTTGACACCAGCGGCGTAGCCCACCGGCTGGGGGGCGATATTGGACTGACTGGGCTCACCGGTGACCATCGCCAACCCAAAGACTTCCTGGAAGGCATCTCTGACCGCCTCCACGTTCATCTCCTTATCCGAAGCCACCACGATATCGATGTCCCCCCCAGACTCTGGAGATCAAGCAAACAGAGACGATAATGGAGGATGTGGGAACATTGTTGGTTACTACGGTGACGAGGAGAGAAGGGGTCCACTCACTGATGTACGGGGCCATGCCGGGGTCCAGAGTGGTGATCATGGACTCCACAGAGTGTTTGGTTTTATCCAGGACAGTCTTCACCACAGGGTTACCTGCTACTCCCTGAGGACACACAGATAAAACACACACACACACACACATTAACACACCGAACAGAAACGCTGACTTCACTAAGTCTAACTTCATGGATCCCAGGTAGGAGGGACGCTACCTTGAAAAAGCCCCAGATGCCTCCACCAGGGTTGGTGTCTCCAGACACTCGGGGATCCTCCTGCTCCTCTGGGAAGGTGATGGGAGAGCCAGGATCCAGACCTCCTGTGGTAGCTGGCTGCTGAACCATGGTGCTGGATACCATTCCTAGAAGAGGAAGGAAATAAATAAGTAAATAAAGACAAGAGAAGGAAAATTTAGATCTCACCAAACATGCTGCCAGAGTGGGCTAAGATAGGAACTTATGTTTAAAAAGTACAAGTTTAAAAACTCTTGATGAAGTAATTTTCACAAGCTTCAGAAACATTTGTCCTGAAATCCCTCCTCCCTGACGACGGCCAGGTTTCCGGATTACAACAACCTTCCTGATCCAACCCTGGCTTGGTTTTCTCTGCTGCAGTGATCACATATGACTGATCTTATTGTTCTGTTTTCTGTTCTGTTGTCTTGCTGTTTTGTGTTCACATTTCATGTGTCTGGGGTGCTTCCTGTTTCAATCCATATTTTGTTGCAGATAGGCAGGGTACCTGGTAGATGACGTCCATCTTAATTTCTGTGGGTAATCAGGCTCTTGGTGCACTAATAAAACATTTTAAATATAAAAATCAGTCATATGTGTTTACTGCAGAGAAAAAAAGAATCATATTATGGACCAGGAAGAGGCCAAGGTCATCTACTTTGAAAGAAATAAATACCACCATAGGAACAGGGAGGCCATAGATCTGGAAACCTGACCGTCATCTGGGATGAAGGATCCTTCACATTATCATGGGTGCCAGCAGGGGGTGCTGTCATCCTGCCGTCTGGCAGACCTGAATGCATCACAGTCACATGACCTTTTCTGAGGAATTCTACAGGAGGTAGCTGAAACATGTTGAGATTAATAAGTGTAACTGACCCTTTCTGTCCAGAAACATCCTCCATCCTGAGGTCAGTATAAGAGTAAAGTATGTATTCCTTCAGTTCACAGTACAAATAAGGTTAACGAGTAAAATGCCTCCAATTAAATCATATTTATCTGGTAGATCCCAGTTTGTTCATGTAAATGACGGGTCACCCTCATGTCTTGGAGCTCCTCAGGGCTCTGTAATTGTACAAATACTTTTCACGTTGTACATGCTTGCATTAGATAATATCATTAGCCAGCATTCTATAAATGTTAATTTCTATGCAGATGATACTCAGACATACTTCTCTGTGAACCCTGATGAAACCAATCAGATTACAAAGATATCTTGAAAACATAAAGACCTGGATGAATCCGAATTTTCACCTTCTACACTCAAGACAGACTGAGGTTGTTGTCTTTGGACATAAGAACCTCAGGAAGACTCTGTCTAACTATGGAATAACTCTGAATGGTATTACCTTGGCTTTCAGTACTACAGTGAGGAACCTTTCAGTTATTCTGGGCCAAGATCTGTCTTTTGACTCACATATGAAACAGGTTTCTGGGACCACCTTCTTCCATCTACATAATTTTCCCAGAATGAAGAGCATCCTGACGCAGAAAAACTGGTCCATAGATTTGTTACTTCCAGATTGGGCTACTGTAATTCCAGATTATTGTTTTGCTTCAAAAATGTTCTAAAAAGTCTCCATCTCATCCAAACTCTACTTTTCTTAGTGAATCTGAGCAGCACAAAGTCAGTTTGCCAACAAACGTTCTTTTACATGATGTGAACATTTCTGCTTCTAAATGAAACACTGAGCTCCATAATAATCCCAAAACCAGGAACATCCTGTCTCAGAATGATGCATAAAACCAATCAGGCATGTGTTATTTCCATGCTGGATTACTGTAATCCCTCAGCACCAGGAATGATTTGGTTATTCCATGTCACAACCTAACTGTGTTTCTGTTTAAGAGTCTAACCCCTAGTTAGAACAGTTATTGCTTAATTCGCAGGAATAATTCTCTGAGGAGCCAATGACCCCACATAGTGGAATTATTGAGCTACAAAGTCAATATAACACTTGGACAGGTCTGATATGTGCTTTTATACTCCCCTTATTAAAAGGTAGTGACCCCTAGTCAGTAAACAGCTACAGACCTCTCTCTGGATTCAGTATCTAAGCTGAGGCTCTTAAGAGACTGATGAACAATGAGCTGAAAAGCTGGTATTGGGAAATTCCTCAGCATGGCAACTGCTTCCATAAACGCTTTCAAAAACATCTATGAAGCTTTAGATGCAAAGATTTATTCAGTTGGTTTATTTATTATATTTTCGACCGTAGGCAGTGTGTCCAGTTTAAATTCTCTTCCAGCTATTTAACTGCTCCCAATGGAGTACCACAGGGTTCTGTACTGGGTCCACACTGTTTACAATTTATAACAATACGGTCAAAATATAAATAAATCTTTTCATCTTCATGCAGGCAACATGATTATTTATTGCTATGGTTGTACCGCTGACATGGTTTTAAACACAGCTTTCAATATTAGATTAAGCCAAATAAAAAGAAGATTCCGGCAGAACTTCCTGCTCTTGTATCTTCCAATGGAATTCCTACTGAAGCTGTGGCCTCATAGTATTACTATCATTTATTGTTGTCGACTATAGTCTTAACTTTCTTATTGATCATCTATTGACGGTTCTTATTCAGAAACAGATCATGTTTCCCTTTTACTGCGAGGAGACGCCCAGTTGCCACCACTTTCTTCCCCCTTCTGGAGTAATGCGATATAATTCCCACGAACGCACCAACTCATTCTCTTCACCTCTTGGAATCTATTATTAATATTTATAACTGGTTGTAAGCCTTTAACAAACCACTGGCGGATTGGTTTTCACTGGCTTTATACAGGATAGTCCACTGGTATTATTCATGTATAAATCTACTTCTGGTTACTTTCACTCTCATTTATCAGATTATATGTCACATAAACCATGTAGTTACAGTCTGACATCTCAGGAGTTTCATTTCCATCAGTCTGGTCAGAGTTCGGGAGGAAAGTGTTTTCCTTTTCTGCTCAGTTATGATGGAAAAACGCTACAAAAGGACCTGAAATTGTCTCGGTTTAATAAGTTGGAGACTGTAAAAGACTTACAGGTGAAATCATCACTAGGAACTTGTTCCAGGTTTCAAGCTGTTGCTGTTTCTAGCATCCTGTGTATACATTCACACTTCATCTGACATTCATTGTTTGACTTTATAATTGTAAATTTATCTGAAACAGGTCTCTCTTAAAAATGAGACCTTCGGTCGTCTGTGTAAATAAAGGTTAAATAAATAAACCTGACAGAGGAGGTGAGGGTCTGACCTGGCATGGCAGACGGGCTGGAGAATGTCGGCATCAGCGGCGTCTGAGGTGTTCGCATGGCATGACCTCGTGTGATGTCATAGCCTGCACTCATGGAGAAGCTAGATGTGGGCGGGCCTACGGGAGGGGCCGACATGCCGGCTGCTGGAGGAAGTCGGATGGAAGAGGCCATGGGTGGCAAGGAGGGTGAGGCAGAGGGAGGGAAGGGAGAGCCGCTGGTGAAAGGAGCAGGGGCAAACTGGGAGGGCATGGTCAGAGGTCCACTGAGGGAGGTAACAGTAGGGAGGGGGGTGGAGCCTAAGGACGAGCCAATGGAGACGGAGCTGCTGCCCAGGACAGGCAGAGGACTGGACAGACCTGGAAAGAAACACAGAGTCAGGTATCCATACTTCTTCTCAGACAGTCATCGTTTCCACCAGGAGGTTGAAGCAGAAACATCTGAGTTTCCATCCAGCTCCATCAGATGAACCAAAACCAGCCGCAAAGATGGAAGCAGGAAAAATACCTTTAAATTCTTCTGCCATTTTTTTCTTTTTTACAACCCTAGTTCCAAAAATGTACATAAAAACAGATTTCCAAATCTTATCAGCCCATATTTTATTCCCAGTAGAAGATAAACATCTCACCATCTACAGTGTATAATATCATTAAAAGATTAAAAGATATTATTAAGAGATTTAAGAGAATCAGGAGAAACATCCCCTGGAACAACTTCTTCCAGATGTGTTGCTTATTATGTGGTTTATGTTCTACTGGGAATAAAATGTGGGTTGATGAGATTTGGAAATCAATGCCTTTTTTTTGTTTTACTTTACATTCCACACAGCGTCCTGACTTTTTGGGAACTGGGTTTGTATTGAACAACATGTCTGAAATCAGCTCCTCCTCAGTATCTATTGTGAAAGTCCTCATTCAGGAGGAGACTTACAGAAGCTTCTTCCATGTTTGGAGAATTATTGAGGAGATTTTTGATGAAACAGCAAATGAAAATTTTGAGAAAAGTTGGCAAATTTTTTAAAATGATTGTTGACTGTGTTGTAGATCTGTATAGATTTTCTAAAAATACTAAAGTTGGTCAGTGGGAATACTTTTCTTTCATAAACACTAACAAAGAAAATAAAGTACAAATAAATTCCAGACTGAATGTCCTGTTCAGATAAAAAACTTTTCCAGATGCTTCCGAAGCTCACTCCACATAAATATTAATACTTGTGAAAGCAGAAGTTTTCCAGTATCTCATCTTTACTTGTCGGCATGTCTGCGGGTAGACGTTTCACCTGCGGTGATGGGCGGGGAGCTGACGCCGGCAGCCACCGTCAGAGGAGTCGGGCTGGCTGGAGGAGTCGTCTCAATCCCACTTTCTTCCATCATCTTCTCAGACGTGCAGATTAACTTCAGCCCAGAGTATGGCTGCAACGAAGAGGTGAAATGAACGATATGTTGATACGAAGCGGCTCCAGGTCTACTGTAATATCAGAACCTGGTCTGCTGGATCAGTTTTCCCTGGGATGGGACTGATTTTTAACTTTGTTATACTCTTGAAGAGGACAGCGAAATTTAAATTTATTACAGAAATCTGGATAATTGAATAGTTCACCTGTATCGTCCATTAGGTGGCTGAGAGACACATTCCCTTTTCCATCCAAGTTTTTAAGAACATTTTTTTTATTACATTGGACGTATCGGTTGTTCCAAAGGGGCGTATTGTGTGGTGTAAAATTATGGCAATCAGTCAGCAATATCAAAATATGGGAATCAGATCATTTTGCAGGTAATTTGCAAACATCGTAGTAAAAAACCTGGAAATCAAAACCAAAAAGAAACCTCGGATCTAATAAAGGAATTCATCTATTTAAGTTTTAAAGCTCCATTCATTACAGCAAAGTCTGCGGCGTTTAGACTAACGTCCTCGATGTTTTTCACTGTACCTGCTTTTCTTATGTCGAGGCTTTTATTCTTCCAAATAAAGTAGAAACTAAGACGGTTCATTTGCTGGATCATCGTGTCAGAGATTTCCAGTGAGAAAGCAGGATAACTAGCCCCTGATAAGCTTTCCATTTCAGTTAAGAGCACTCTTCAAATATAGCTGTGTCCTGTTGAAGCCATGAGTTAAGATTTAATTTTCTATATTTTTTTAAATGTTCTCTTTTCTCGTTTTTCTGTGACGGTGATACCCAAGTATGTCCCTTCAGTTTTAACTTTGATATTACAAACTGATTAAACTGCTTGATCATGAAGGGCAAATATCTCACATTTCTCAATATTTACCTTTACACCTGATGCCTTGGAAAACTGGTTCATAAATTAAAGCAGGATTTCTCTCTCATGTTTCAGAAACAGTCTTTTGTCATCTGCAAATCGGCTTATCAAAATGTTTGTGTCCAAAATATGAACACCTTCACCCCTTACTGTTGCTACCTTTAGCCAGTAGCTCAACAACCATTACGAGGGGGAGGTGTTGCATGCTTGTCCGATCCCCCTCCTCACTAGAAACCTCCGACATGTACCGTGCTCCAAAGCTACACAGCTGTTGCTGTCATTGTACAGCATATCAATCAGATAAATAAATGTTCTTCCTAAGCCAAACTGAGTGAGTGTTTCTAACATGAACGGATGTTCGACTGAATCAGAGTTTATGGAAGTCCAGGAATACCAGGAAGCCACTTTCTGTACACGTATCACTGTCATTAAAATCCAGGACCAGCCTTGTGTTACTGTGAGTTACTCGTCCGCACAGGAAGCCAGATCGTGTTTCATTTATGACTTGCATGTCCTAAGTCTTGCTGCAATGCATCCTGGTAATTTAGAATCTGTGTTTAATAGCGTGATGGGTCTCAGGCTGCCCTTACCATGTTTTGGGATTAGTGTTATAAGACCTTGTGTCATGCTTGGCAGTAATTCCTTTTTTCTATGCATGTGTATATTGTACGGAATATGAGTCGTTCCAAAAGAATGTATAAAAGTCTGCCGTCAGCCGGTCAGAGCCAGGCGATTTGTTTCTTAACATCTGTGTCTAGCTCTACTATTTTTGGACTCTGATTTTTTCTTTGAATACTCTATTAATTTCTGGTATTTAATCTTTGATGGACATTATAAATGCAGTAGAATCTGGATGTATAGAGCAAACTGTAAAACCCCATATCCTCTTTTTCTATTTTGTAGTCATTTACATTCCACAGCATCGTTCAATAACTCGTCACAGCTTTGTCTTCTTTTCTAAATGACTAAAATTGGTCGTATTTTTCTCTCCCTTTTCGATCCACTTTGCTTTTGACCTTACAAATGCACCATTGGCCTTTTTGATGTACGTATTCTCATTTTGGTTGTAATGACATCAACTTGTCTTTATCATGCTTGTTCTTGTCCACTTTGTTGCAGCATTGATTTAATTCTGCAAACAGCTTGCTTTCCACGGTTGTCTCGTACTACTTCTGTTGTATTTTGCGGTGAACACCTGGGTGTGTCGTTGCAAAGTTTTACTCCCCACTAGAGGCCTGGCATGTGCACTACATCGTTTCTGGTCCTCTTTGTGTTTTCTCCTGCACGCACAGTTTTCATTTGTGTAAATGCTTTTTTCATTTTTATTTATTTTTTTTAACCAAAAGAAACATATTTGAGTTTTGCTTGGAAACATTGTCGAGGAAAAAGGGCCTAAGAGACCTCAATTTAGACCTGGACATGATGATGAAGCCACTTCCTGTCAGACTTTCCACCAATCAGAGCACTGAAGGTAACGTCCAATCAGGAGCAGCCAAAGATCAACCAGTGAGCAGAAAGTTCTGTGTGTGTGTGTGTGTGTGAAAAGAAGGAAAATAATGCTCCTCTATGGCTGGAATAAAGCCAAGAAGGCATCTCCGTTCTGTATAGGGATGTTATGATTACAGATTTTCTTGGTAAGATTATTGTCAAATAAACAATCACGATTTTACTGGTATCACGATTATTATGCTTCAGTTCATATCCCAGCATTTTAAAATCACATGGAAACAAACACTTCTTACAGGTCTTTAAGTTTTATTAGGGTTGTCAAACTTAATGTGGCAATACAAAAAGATTCATCTGTGGAATAACGTATTTTATTTATCATTTTTACGTATCATCTGATTTTGGGCATGCGGGTGCTTTGTCAGCGCGGTGAACTGCATCCGCCAGAAACAGCGTTCCAGCCGTACATTAAGAGGATGCTGCAGGATGAGCCTTCTATCACATGACCTTGTTTTCGTCCCACATGCAAGCTGCAAGCTGCACCGACCTGCCGTCGTGGTTCAGACATGATCTTTAATGGAAAGTGAGATTAAATAATAGTGACATCCCTAGTTGTGAATCCATTTAAATACTGGAAACACACTTCTGTCTAAAATGCATTTAATCAGATTAAAACGATGGATAGATATTTTTAGATGAACAGTAATGTGGAAATCAGCCTGAAATGAAGGAGAACTGAAGGGGTGAGGCCAGATTTGTACATGTTATCCAGTTTGAAGAACCCCAGCAGCGTTACGGCTGATTTTAGCTGGGACAGAAGGTCCAGGGGATGAGTAATGAATCCTTCTGCACTGTGAACGCCTCTTATCCAAATCAGTCCCACACTGGAGCATGTTTCCTCTGAGTTTATCTGATAACACTGAAACAAAGACGTCCATGAAGCAGGAATCTATAACGACTTCTAGATGGATATGGAGGAGTTTTTATGTTATAGTTACTTGTGATTGTATTTATATTCTGTGTTTTATGTCACTGTGGGAGGAATACCCACCCAATTACAAGTGTGACAATGACAATAAAGATATTCTATTCTGACTGTGTGAAAAGCGACTGACTGTACTTACCAGATTTTACTGATTTAATGTCACTGGAATCTGAGTGGTGTTTCAGTGGATGACACATCCCAGCTCAAACTGGATGCTAGCTGGACAGAGATGGCCTCTTTTTTAACATTTTAGCCATAATTGGAGTTAAATATTTTATGTGATGTTGGATTCAAACTGGGTTATTTAAGCTTTGGTTCCACCACAGCATGTTTAATAATGCTGGGGAACAAACCAGTCAGATGTTGAACTGGTTTACAACCCAGAGCGGCAAACCTTCACAGACTGACTCACGGATTTACAACAACTCTCAGAAAGCGGTCCACCTGCAGGTAAATAACACCTGCTTGATGACGTGGAAGAGGCAAGCTGATCGCTTCACTTCTCCGTTCAGTTTGAATAAATTCAATAAACGTTATTAAGAGCAGACCAAAAGTTCAGGTGTCTTTTGGAGGGTGGGATCCGGTGCTGGAACCTGGCTCTGTATGCAACCTTTCTCCAACACACCTGAATCAAATGACTGGCTCGTTACCAGGCCTCTGCAGAGCTGAATGACCTGCAGATTACAGCTGATTCAGGTGTGCTGGAGAAGGGCTGCATCTAAAAGTTGCAGGATGGTAGATCTCGAGGACCGGACTTGGGCACCCCTGGTCTAAATTATTTCCCCAGGTGAAGGAGAACAGGTGTTTAGGCCTGGCTTACTGCCCTCCATCGGAACTGTTTGCAGACCTTCACGATCAGAAACTCCGTAAATTGTCCCTACAGCACGTGCCTCACACAAACGTTGCTTTTTTGCGTGTAAAAAGAGCCGAAAACCTCCCTGCGATTCAGATTTTCCTCATCATATGGGTCACTTCAGGGTGCCACTGGAGTTTTTTTTTTTTTTTTTTTTCTAATCAGCTGATGCACGTGCAGCTTTCACACCAACCTGAAGCAACCAAGCGCGGACTGTCTGGGAGGAAAGCTAACTTGTGGATAAAATGAGTCGGTAAAGACGGTTCGGATCAGTTCAGAACTACTCACCAGCTAGACGGACCCGCACAGCTCACCCATGAAGAAAGAACCACCGACAACTTTTGATGACGTTGTCTGTTGCCACGTCTTCTCGATCGTGACTCCGCCCATTACCGGGAGCGACCGGGTTGTCGCTGCATTCGCGGTCACCTGGTAAATCGAAGATTCTACTTTCCTACTAGTAAATTCACTCAACTAAAACCTGCTTTTGTGAAACACAAATCTTGTAAAAATAAATAAAATGACAGGCTATATATATATATATATATATATATATATATATATATATATATATATACATATATATATATATACATATATACATATATACATATACTGAATTAATTGAACTAATGCGGTGTTCTCGGTGCTGATTACAGATCAGCCATGCTTTAAGCTGTTTCTTGAAAGTGAGATATGTGGAGCTATTTGTGATGGTGAAGTATTCCAGCTTGAACATCCTTTAATAGATGGAACATTTTTGTGTCTCTGAAGGTGATGAACCCCTCCAGGAATAGTGGTGCCGTGATAATGAAAAGCTACCTTCTTGTTCTTGAACGCAGCACTGTATATCGTTCAAGAGGTACAGTAAATTTGAGATATGTGCTTTTTTATTTACTTGCTGAATTTCAAGCACATTTTTGCAAAAAAAAAAAATCTTAATTTTGTTGTCTGCTATGTTGATTTTTTTTGTAAACCATCGGATTAAATGCTAACTGCATTTCATGTGCAACAGTAGAACATCTTGAACAAAAACAGATGTGAAGAAATTCAAGAATGTAGCATATTTTTTTTAAAATTATAAATAGAAATTCAGGAGCACGTAATAACCCCTACTACTAATACATTCTGATTTGTTCATTATTTTTTTAATAAAACGGAGAAAATAAGAAATTGGAACAGAATTGATTTCTTTATTATTACTTTTATACTCAGCCTACCAGCATCATGTGATCAGTGAGCTCATGAAGAGCTGCACCGCAGCTTGGCTGGGAAAAATGAACTAACCTGGAACAAAATGGCAGGTTTAACATGGAGGAAGTCAGAATAAAGGATGGTTTAAAAAAAAAATAAAAAATCAGAAACAGTCAAATTGTTGTGATTTTATTGATTATACATTAAAAGTAAGTTATAGAAATAAACGTCTAAAATAATCCTTTCTTATGAACACACATCTGTTGTTGTAGCCAAGGTTTAAAGGAAAAAAACTTTTATACGTTAGAATTACAATGTTAGTTTCATAATTAGGTTTTAGATATAAAATGATTTCTAAACCATTTCTGTGTGTCTGTACACCTGAGATGTTCATAAGCTGATGTTTCCTGACAAAATATCCTGATAAACGTCTGTAGTCAGGAGGATGAAGTCTTTCTGAGAAACGTCTAAGAAGTACAGAGGATCAGCAGCAGTTTGTGGGTTAAAACCTTCCCGGACCAGCTTCAGCTTCTGCTGTTTGAAGGTTTCTGTCACATCCAAAGACGTCTGGGAACGAGCAGAAGCACCAATCATAACCTCACACTTCATAGTGTTAAACACAGACTCAGAATACCTGCAGGGCTTACTTGTATTCTGAGGAACCAGGGCCATGCGTACACAGCAAGAGTTTCCACGAGGTGGTTGAAGAGCCTCTTTCCATCTAATTTCAGACCTTCTTTTAACACGATGGCAGCCATACCTGCTCGGCCTTCATATCCTGCACAAGGACACATCGTTTGTTCCCATTTCTTTAGGTGCATCCTTGCAATGCCAAATATATCACAATTTGACAAACAGGAAATAATTTTTCTTTTTCTTTTTGCAAAAACCACAATGATTTAACACCAGTTCTGATGTGCAGTACTGTGAAACCGAGCTTTTGTATTTTTTAAAACAGTTGTGATGTTTAAGCGAGGTATTCAGGGAGAGTCTGAGATTTTGGCAGCATGTCTGTTTATTCATGAAACATTATTATTGTTTGGATTTAACCATTTAACTACATATTGTAATCGATTTGCTAGGAAATAATAAAGGACATTTGGTGCTTCTAGTCAGCCCTGAAGTTGATTTTCTTGATGGGTTGAATACTTGATATTGAACAGGTAAGTAACTGGAACCTTTTCTGTTGGAGTTACAGGAAAAATTGAAGAGAAGTCATTTATTTGGGGTGAAATTTTTATTTTGACAGTTGCTATGCATCCTAAAAGTGAGAATGGGAGACTCGACCAGTATTTTAGATGATTTTGCACTCTTCTAAGAAGTGGTGAGTATTTAAGTAAAAATCGCTGACAGCCTGGGGGAGACACTAATACCCAGTTATTTAATATTTCCAATCTTAAGTGATGAAAATGAGGTCTGAGCTGCAGAATCCCAGGAATTATCTAACAGTGGAAGTATGGTGGATTTATTCCAAATTACAGGGACATCTAAAAAAAATTATATTTTACCAATTATACCAAAAGAAAAAATATATATATGTATGAGAAAATGAAAGATATTGACAGATGAGAATGTAACAGACCTGGAACTGAGACGCCGTAAACGTTGACCTCCTGGATAAAATCGAGAAAACCTAGAATCTCCGACACCTCGGTGGTGGACACATTCTCTCCTTTCCACCTGTTGAACACCAGATTAGATCCTGTTAAACCTGCAGAGCAGCTGCAGAGTCAGATCATTACTGTTTACACATTAACCTCTGACACACATTTAACATAAAATATTTCCCTGCATGATGGCGCTTTAACCTGCATTTGTGGGTTTCAGGGTGAACTGTGTTCATAGACAGTGGTGTCTGGAAGTCTTCCTGAGTCCATGCAGTGGTTTCCAGTAGAGACTCATGTCTGCTTTTAATGCAGAAGATCACCAGCATCCAGTTTTCATCTTCTTTCATCATCTTTATCATCTGAATCAGTCTGAGTTTGTTTCAGAAACTTCAGATGGCAGAACCTCAGTTACATCATAATTCATCCCAACATTAAAATAAAATTTAATAAACTCAGAATTATCCATAAACGTGTTCTGTAGCCATAAATTCTAATGCAAACTAATGTATGAGGATGAGTTAATTATCTTGTTCCCATGAGGTAATAACCTATGCTCACAGATCCTCCAGTGTGATCAGACTTGCTCCATTAAATAGCAAACGTGACGCATTTCTCTCGCACACGTCTGCAGGTTGATAATCACAAACACAGAAGTAAAACTGATGGTGCACATATATTGGGTAACGTGGAGGACGCTGGGAATGACTAAAGTTGAATTAAAGTTGTAGTCATTGCAGTTTCTAGAGGGACTGTCCAGCTAAACACTTCCAGTGATGGATCCTGTACATCTGCTTGGAGAAATTCTAGGATTCGGACGTTGGCAGTTTTCCTTGCATGGATTCTTCATTTCAGAGACTTCGTTATGATGCGGTCACTCCAAAATATTCACTTTATTCTCAGTAATCATTCTGGCGTGAAGTAGGTCGTTGTGTTGCTATGGAAACTCCATTTGAATGTGCCAACATGAGTTATTGTTCCATCAACAATGGTGAAATTTCCTGACCCAGATGCAGACCCAAACCATCAAAACATTTTAAATAAACAGTAAGAAGAAAATTGGAGTATTTATTCTTGGTTGATGGGTGAGAAAAAAACTTTCAAGGTGCTCTTTGGTAATAAGGTAAGGGGTAATAATGTGACAAAGAAAGAAAAAGGTGACCAAGACACTCCTGAGGTCCAAAATTTAAAAAGCCTTTATTAAAAGTGGCTAAGTTGAAATGCACCTGTGCGGATTTGTCAGCCTGATGAAGGTAGAGCACATTTTAACTCGCATTCTGGAAGAAATGTCTTTAGTTTACTGGCTGCTACTTCGTTAAATATAGTTAAAACCATGTCATAGAAGAAGGAACGATCAATTCCTCTGCTATAGCGAGAGGTGTTTTAAACCGGAAACTGGAACAAGTTGAGCAGTTTCAAAGTAATGAACAGGCTTTTCCTTGTGTTCAGGATGAGACGTCCCCATGAGGTGTTGTAACTCATCTGGTTTCGTGCTGTCAGATGCTGATATGTTGAGACATACAACACACTGTGGTCTCTCTTCTTCACCCACCATTGACTATTTCCATTACCTGACCATTACCTGGTCAAGCCAAGGGCAAGATTTGCCTCATCATATTTTCTTGTCTTTTTTTTGTTAGCTGAAATCTCTGTTGATTCTTCATTGTTTGTCCATTGATACTTTCACAAATGTGTCCATGTTTTACTAGCAGTGCAACAGCTATGTTTTATTTAGCCTTGCTGCGTCCCCTCTGTCACAACTCTGCCCCCCCGTTTGGGAACCACTGCAGTAGAGAAACCTGCAGGACACCGGCCCTCGAGGACTGGAGTTGGTGATCCCTGGCTTAAACCTTACTCTTGACACTTTTTGACCTGGCAGATTCCTGCACAACTCACTAACGTCAACTTCTCCTGGTGATCATGTCAAATCTGTCCGAGGCCCACAGAAATGCTCCTGCTTTGAAACATTCCCACATTCCCAACAATTCCCACCTGCCAAGTAAAATGCATGCGTTCTAACTGAACCGGTACCTGAAGGTGTCTCCGATGCGGTCGCGGAAATAAAGGAAGTTCCAGTGGTCGCGGAGCAGAAGGTCTCCAGTGTTGAAGAAGACATCTCCAGCTTGAATCACATCCCTGAGCAGCTTCTTCTCAGACTGGACCTTGTTCCCGGCATAGCCCAGGAACTGGTTCCCTGCCGTCAGCGGTGTCACCAGGATCCCTGCCTCTCCTGTGTAGGAAAAGTTCTGAGTGCACACTGAAGAAGAAGAGGCCTGATTTTAACAGACGAGTGATTCCTTCACCTGCTTGTGCAGGTATGCACCTTCCAGAGTTTGTTCGGACCGGATCGTATGTTTCTGGATCGTATTTCAGCAGCTCAAAAGGGATAGAGAGCTGGAAAACAAGGAAGGAGAATCCTCAGTGAGATGCTGCTTTTACGTGTCTTTATCTGGTAAAATCTTCAATTAAACCTTCATCTGTTAAACCAAAAGAAACTTCCATTAATGCGTCACATCTAAACGTTTCAGAAACAGTCCATAAACGAGTGTTTGGTAGAAAGTTTGTTGGTAATTAAACTTCTACTGTTGGAAAATCTGTTTATTTCCCTTTGAAATGGACCATTATTTGGAAGGAAAATGCTAAATATTTGATCATTTAAGAGTATGTCGGTAACGACTAATGTGGCTAAATAGACTACATGTAAATGTTTTACTTGCTATGACATCTTGTTATTCAGACCTTCCGTCTTTTTAATGAAAGATGCTGAAAGCAACACAGTTTTTTTGCACATGCTCAGATGTATAAATAAAAAAGATAAATAAATAGAAACATAATATAATTAAATAAATCAGATATGCAGGTCTACAGGCAAGAAGACCTCGCTGTATTTGGAAGAAATCCAGGTGTGTTAATCTCATAATCAGATTATACTTTCTACACAAAATAATGTGATAACTCCAGAAATCAGAAAATGATCTAATTTGATCTAATAAAGCTCATAGTGTAAAATTTTCTATAGCTGATTTAGTCCTTTTGTTATCAGAAACTTAGCTTTCGCATAAGCCTACCTGACATGCTTCAACAGCAGTCTTCCGTCATCTGTGGTAGGCCTAACTGTTTGATAATGTAAGAACTAAATCAGCTACTTTATTCCATTTTACAGATCGGACAGGGGTGTTAAACTCTGGTCCTGAGGGGCTGCTATCCTGCAGGTTTTAGCCGTTTCCCTTTCCTACTCACCAGACTGAAACAAATGGGTCATTGTACAGAATTCAAAAAGAAGCTGTTGGTTCCATCTGATTTAAAATCAGGTGTGTTGGGAGCAGGAAAACAAATAAAATCTGCAGGATGCCTCTCATACTGGGCCGCAGCAGGTCTGGCGACCCCTACACAGCTGACAATCACAAAGTCCAACCACAGCAACTGAAATCTAATGAGTTTTATGGATCAGTGCAAAAACTGAAAGAAAGGAGTATAATTCAGTGAATTAAATGAGGCTGATGTCACACTGAACATGAATAAACCCATCAACATGATCGGTTTGGTCAGTAGTACCCTCCTCTGTAGCAGAGACCACTGGTGCCAACTCTTAAATATTTGATCATTTACATAACATTTAGATGTAAGTGCATGTGGCTAACAGAGCTTTTATCATCCCAACATCAGCGACATTCAGATGTCTTCATTCTCCAGGATTTTCTGCCCATGGAACCATGATCACCAATTTCTGTTTCCATGACGACCTGTGTGAGGATTTCCCTGCTGACCTTGTTGAAGTAGCTCGCCCTCCCAATTGGCCCGACCTCATCAGTGTAGTTAAGGAATCCGATGCTGGTCTCAGTCAAGCCGTAACCTTCTCTGATCTTCTTGATGCCGAAGCGTGTGATGAACTTCCTCCATATGTCCGTCCTGAGGCCACTTCCTGCTGCCAGCCAAACAACGTGAGCCTTCTCCTCTGGAACCTGGAGGCAGGAAAAGGGTCTTTTCACAGTTTCAAAGGTGTATCCAACTTTTTCCATTGACCTTCTGTCACTTTAAAGATATAAATATCACATCCATCTTTGTTTGATGAATAACAATTCCTGGAAACGAGAAAATATTTTACTTTGAAACAACAACAAAATGCTTTCAACATTTCTGAGGAAGTTTGTTTAAAAACTATATTAGCTGTAGATATTTACTGGAGAAAACCGTCAAAATGTCTTATTTTTATTTGGTGTATCAATGACTCAAGTTTCCCATATTCTCTAACTTGAGGCTTCCGAACAAAGCTCGCTGTAATTCTAAGCAGACATGAAACATTTAGGAAAAAATGAGTAAAAAAGGGTAAAGGTAGAGAACTTTTAACTGATGAAATAAGATACGATAAAGATAAAAATAAATTATTAAGCAACTTTCACAGATATAGAATCATAAGTTGTAAAGGTCGCTGACATGAGTTAATATTTTAAAGAATTTAATCTTGAATTGTGAATGTATTGTTCATTGCTTTTATTTTGGAACTTCCTGTAAACACAGAAATGTTTTATTTTGAAAGGGCTGCATCTCAACAGCAACTGATGATGTAACAAAAGGATGATAAACGGTGTAAAGTGTATTCCACGGAGGTAAAATACAGTTATTAGACACAGTAAAAGGCAGAGTACAGTCTTTAAGGTGTGTAAGAAATCTGAAATTATTCCGGACGTAAACATCACTAAACTGTTGTAAGTTAGTTGAGGTAACAGGTAACGCCTTATATAAAATGTATGTTTGGTGTTTATCTCTTGTTTAGCTTTTATGTTGGTTTATGTTGGTTTTAAGAAAGTCTGGATGGAGTTAAACCACTTCAGACCATCAGTTAAGAGTGTTTATGAGTACTGGCTGGACGGAAGAAGCTAAAGGACCAAGCGTTCACTCAGAGTTCACTTATAAATAATTATCACTTAACCATTAGTTGATGTCAGACAAGTAGTTGGTTAGGGAAGGTAGGAACATAGTAGCCTTAAACTATAACAGATTTAAGAAGCTTTATTGTCATTGTACAAAAATACAACAAAATTCCATTTGCCACATTTTCTTGTAGCTGCTAAAATGTCACAAGAAAGTTGGATGTGAGTAAATTATCTCAATTAATTTTGTAAATTTGGGTCCTAATCCAAATTTTTAAAGTGTGTACATCATATTCTACTTGATCAAACGCATGCTGTGCATCCAGCGAAATAACCACAGTCTCATCAGGATGTGTTGGACATTAAAAAGATGGTGCAGATTTAAAAACGTGTCTTCCTGGCATGAAGCCATATGATCAGGATGGACTAGTAAACATATAATAGGAATATAATAAGAATTTTGGTCTCTAGAGGCAACAAGATGGCAAGACCTCCTCTGGATCTCGACCCCGCTTAGGGATCAATGAGATATTGGCTCTGTAGAGAGTGTTAGCTGGTTTAACATACGCCAAAGCAGAGACGATGTTTGGGGCTGAATACTCTGAAAATCTCTACACTGAAACCGTCTGACCAGGTGCTTTACAGGACCAGGTGCAAGGTTACATCGACCTCCAGTGCCTCAACTTAATCTAATGACAGCTTCGGTAGATTTATACGTTCAAAAAGCTTTTCCATAGTTTCAAGGTTCAGTTTGTCCTGTGACTGGTACATTTACATAGAAATCTGCAAAACACCCGTTGATTTTATCCAGGTCTGTGAGTAAAGTGCCATCTCTTAACACGGTGTGTGGCTCTGGAAACCTGTGATTGTTTAAGCTGCGGGCTACTAGCTTATCGGGTTTATCACTGAACTCCATGTACCTGTTTAACTTGCACCAGTAATTTAGAAACATTTTTAGACATTACAGAGTTATATTCATGCTGCAAAGCTGTATTTTTATTGAGTAGTTTTGGATTCTACAGGAGGTGTCCAGGTTGGTCAGCAGGTTATCTATTTCATTCAGTCTCACCTTGGATTATTTCTTTTCCGCTGCTTCATAAGACATTATATGTCTTCATTAAAATTGCCCTCATTTCCTCCCAAGTTGTTGGTGCTAAAGTATAACTCAACTTCTCTTGAGATAAAGGAGCAGAATTCCTTATCCTTCAGCATGGTGTTGTTTATGCGCTAGCTTTTATAGGCGCTCTCTTTTATCATTTAGTTTAACATACAGAGACACAGAGGTGTGATCCGATAAGAGAATACTGAGATATGCACAGCATGATACTGATGCTAAGAAAAAAAAAACAATCCTGGAGTAGGACTTATGCACAGCAGAAAAGTAGGAAAAATCTTTTGGTAGGGTAAAGAAGACCCAAGATGTCAACTAAACTGTCGGACTGCATTAAACACTGTTTAAACACAAGCTGTCATTGAACCAGAGCATTTAGTGCTCCATTCATGGTTCAGACTCTTCTTCTGGGGTTTTGTGGTGAATCATCTTGTTATTGTTGTGCAATAAAAACCGTTGGTGCAACAGGTCACATGAAAACCATCTTTAAGGAGAAAATTATCAGATTCTCACCACAGGATGGTTGAGCAGGTATCTGCAGAGCTCTCCGATGTACTGCACCACAGTAACGTTGTGTTTTACACAATCCCTCCAAAACTGACTGGCAGAGAACTTCTTCTTCAACACACATGTTGCACCTACGATCCAGAGAAGAAAACAGCATCCATTAGTGGAGCTGCAGGGAGAGGTTTCCCTGGTTTGTTTCGCATTTTTTCTTTTCCATGAAAGGAAGTGAGAACTCCTTGAAGGCTTGCAGCACAATCAGGATTTCTGCCATCACGGTGGTTTCCTCTTGTGGTGGTCCCAGACTATAGAAAGTTCAGAATATAAAGATCAAAATCTCCAGAGGCTGTAAGTGATGGAAAAAAGCTGCAGAACAGTCAGCCAAAGTACATTTTATATAATAATAGTCTAATAGTTAAACCAGTTACAACAACTGAAACTGCTTGACATTAACATGTTGCATCCTGTTTGTTCATCTGCACACACACACCAAAGAAAACAGCTTCAGGGGGTTTCAGGGGGAACGTGCTGGAACGAGGTCTTGGTGAACACTAGAAAGCGTCGCTGCAGCAAAAATATTTCAACTGTGGCTGCAGTAGCACCAGCTCCAAAAAGTTGTCTCTGGATAAAATAAAAATAAAGTAGAATGAAAATGAAACAATAAAAAGATTATTTCCTAATCTCATCACGCCATATTTTATTCTCAGTAGAAGATCAACATTATATCAGATGATCAAACAGACGTTTCACCATGTGATGGAAAATATGAGCTGATAGTGAATCTGATGGAAAAAGTTGGAACAGGATTAACAAAAGGCTGGAAAAGTACCTGGTACAAACCAGAAACACCTGGAGGAGCATTTGACAACTAATCGGATTAAGGGGAAACAGGTCAGTAACATGACTGGGTATAAAAGGAGCATTTCAGAGAGGCAGAGTCTCTCACATGAAAAGATGTTCAGAGGCTCACCAATCTGAGACAAACTGGCTCTAAAACTGTGGAACAATTTCACAAAATTGTTCCTCAGACTTTGAAGATCCACCATCCACAGTGTAAATTATTATAAAAAAATCTGAGAATCAGGAGGAATCTCTGTATGCATGGGACAAGACTGGATGCTGGTGATCTTCTTCATTAAAAGCAGACATGATTCTCTACAGGAAACCACTGCATGTACTCAGGAAAACATCTGGAAATCACTGTCTGTCAACACAGTTCACTCTGAAATCCACAAATGCAGGTTAAAGCTCCATCCATCCCAAGCTCCAGGGAATAAAATTTGGCTGGATGATGATAGAATTCTGTTTTTATTTACATTTTACAGAGTGTCCCAAGCTTTTGTGAATTCTAAAACATTTTTCAGGTATCAGGGTTGTAGATGACAAGAGAAAGAAGATACTGTAGTTTAATTTCTTCCCTGGCTGACCAAAGTTTGCATTGCAAAGCTACATTTGAACTGGATGGAAATTTCAAATAAAAACCAAAAAGCCAGAGGACATCAAGGGTGAAACAAAAACTTACCGAGCTGTATGCATCCCCCAATCCCTAAGAGGGATGCAGACATGTGGTACAGAGGAAGAGTGATGTAGATGATGTCTTCAGATGTTGCTCCACACAAGTCAAAGAAAGCCATGCTGCCAATGGCTTTCAGGTGACCCACCCGGGCTGCTTTGGGCAGACCTAACAAAGGCAGTGATCTGGTGTTTTTATTTTTATTGTGCCATCATGTAAACATCTGTTCAGTTAATTAACCCCACGAGACAGACATACATTAGAAAGAGTCCTTCTTTCATGGTATCTTCTTAGCAGGGTTTCCATGATGTTTGTTATCATTATTCTGACTAAATTCAGAGTAAATCTGCACACGTTTACACATAGTAAACTACATGTGTTCCACACGTTTAGTACCTGTGGTGCCGGATGTGAAAATCATCAGGAAATTGGACATGATGTCAACCTTGGGGATGTGACTTAAGGTTTCTCCGGACATGTTTTCCACCTTATCCAGCAGACTGTTGAAGCCATCAGAGGGCGATGTGTGATCCACCAGCCACACACCAACACCATCCTCCTTCAGATCAGGCAAGACCTCCTTCACCACATGGACCAGATCTGCAGAGACAGTCACAGTGGGTCAGTCCTGAAGCAGATCCACCACATAAACCTGCACACAGAGCTGCTGGTTCAGATCCACCACAGAAACCTGCAGACAGAGCTGCTAGTTCAGATCCCCCACAGAAACCTGGAGACAGAGCTGCTGGTTCAGATCCACCACAGAAACCTGCACACAGAGCTGCTGGTTCAGATCCACCACAGAAACCTGGAGACAGAGCTGCTGGTTCAGATCCACCACAGAAACCTGGAGACAGAGCTGCTGGTTCAGATCCACCACAGAAACCTGCACACAGAGCTGCTGGTTCAGATCCACCACAGAAACCTGCACACGGAGCTGCTGGTTCAGATCCACCACAGAAACCTGCACACGGAGCTGCTGGTTCAGATCCACCACAGAAACCTGCAGACAGAGCTGCTGGTTCAGATCCCCCACAGAAACCTGCACACAGAGCTGCTGGTTCAGATCCCCCACAGAAACCTGCACACAGAGCTGCTGGTTCAGATCCACCACAGAAACCTGCAGACAGAGCTGCTGCTTCAGATCCACCACAGAAACCTGCAGATGGAGCTGCTGGTTCAGATCTCCCACAGAAACCTGCACACAGAGCTGCTGGTTCAGATCCACCACAGAAACCTACACACAGAGCTGCTGGTTCAGATCCACCACAGAAACCTGCAGACAGAGCTGCTGCTTCAGATCCACCACAGAAACCTACACACGGAGCTGCTGGTTCAGATCCACCACAGAAACCTGCAGACAGAGCTGCTGCTTCAGATCCACCACAGAAACCTGGAGACAGAGCTGCTGGTTCAGATCCACCACAGAAACCTGCACACGGAGCTGCTGGTTCAGATCCACCACAGAAACTTTGATTTACTTGGTTTTGTTTTCTCCAAGTTAAAGTTTGTAAGTTAATGTTATTTATAACTGAATATGATAAAGTTTGTAATCACTGTTTTAAATGACCAGTGTGACTGAGGAGAAAATGCAGCCTGTGTGTGAGGCACTCCCATTCCTTCAGGAAGGCTGAGCTTTTCCTCTGGAGCAGTGATGATGATTTGTTGGTGAATGAGCCGGCTCTAAGAGTTGATTCATTATAATGAACAAGAAGAGCCAACTCCCTTTTTTATTACCACACTGAAAAAATGTTGGCTAGAAGGCGTTATTATTAACTATTTTTTAGTCTGCCTGTTTTATTTTGTTATGTATATCCAGTCTGTAGAAGCTGGAGCTTTTAATCCCAGTATAAACTAGTCTGTAGCAGCTGTCAGATTCTGAGGCTAAAATGATGTAAGATGAATGTATGAATAGATATAGCAGCATAAAGGTCGACCAGAAGAAGAAAGCAGAATTTATTACTAACAGAACTTTGTAGAAATAACACACAGACCAACAGTGACCAAACCTTTTCTCATCTCATCGTTCTCTCAAGTCTTGGCTTCCAGGAGAAAAAATATTGTTATTGAAACAAACAAACAACAGAAACTATTTCCATGTTTCCACTTTTTCCTCATTTCCAGTTATTCCTGCTACTATTTACCTGCTATCCTCACTAAACCAACTCCAGCTCAGCTGCTTTGTGGTGCCACCGTGCATCAGAAACGTCTTCTTGGCTTTATTCCAGCCATAGAGGAGCATTATTTTTCTTCTTTTCACACACACATAGAACTTTCTGCTCACTGGTTGATCTTTGGCTGCTCCTGATTGGACGTTACCGTCAATCTAAGCTCTCTGATTGGTGGAAAGTCTGACAGGAAGTGGCTTCATCATCATGTCCAGGTCTAAATGGAGGTCTCTTAGCAACATAGTAGTGATGGTGATGTTTTTATGGTGAAATGTGATAAATAATGCTGTTATCATGGATCATTGTGGATTTACCAGATAGAGTCTCTGAATAAAACTACATTTAGTGGCTGGACTCTAAACCTCCTGGACGGGATAGAAATGCCTGGAAAACTTCCATAGATCACCTAAAGGGTTACTATCCATCACAGTTTACTCCACAGAGCTAAACACTACTGTTCCTGAGATACTGGTGATTATGGAAGTGATGGACCTCGGGTGCTCCAGAGATCTGGTGGAGTTTTCAGGGTCTCCACACACAGTGATATTTAGTGACTGGCCATCCAATTAAAAACGTCCTGGATACGCCCCTGCCCACTAGGCTACCATCTGAAACAAAAGATAAATACATGAAGAACGTAGGAGCCGACTCGTCTAATTGAACCAAAAGAGTCGGCTCTTTGTTGAAAAGAGCAGAACCACCCCAGGTAAAGCAGCCATCCTGCGCGTGGGACTGAACGAGTCATACCTGCCCCAACAACCATGTTCCGGGCTCCACACGTCCGGACACAGTGCAGCAGAGACCTGGCTTTGACGTTGACGTTAAGAAAGGCCACCTCACAGCCCAGCTTGCAGAGTCCCAGCCACACGCACATGAAGTCCGGTTCGTTGCACATCAGCACCGCCACAATGTCCTCCTGCTTCAGAGACACCTCGGACCGCAACGCGCCCGCAAACTGGTTACTCCTCCTGTCCACATCCCGGTAGGTCAGAGTCTGGTTTTCAAAGATAATAAAGGGTTTTGTAGGATTCTTCTTTACTTGGAGGAGAAAACAGTCGAGGTATGAGATGACCCCCTGCTGCATACGAGCCCGAACCGTCCGCGTGTAGCTCCGAAGCTTCCAGTAGTAAAACAAATCCTGCCAGAAGAAGGGGAAAGAAAGTTTCTGGTACAACAGAAGAGCCAGTAATCCGGTAAAAACGCTGCTTAACACCACAGCGACCATCTTCACGCAGCGACACTGAGCCACATCCCAAGTCCCCAAAAGTTGGAATAACAGGCTGCAGGTCGCGCATGCCTAAAGGAGACCCACAAGCTGGGAGGAGGCTGACAGCAGACCCATCTGATCATCTCTGAGAAAAACTAGAAACAAGGAGGATCTAACAACACACGCTTACATTCATTTGACATGTTAATTATATTATATTTACCATAAATATACAAAGACACATAAAAACCTCCAGTATTTGCTCTTATTGTAGTGGAACATGAAGAAGCCTCTGACTGAAGGCAGTATGTTGTTAAATCATTAGGCTGTGTCAGAGATGCTCATTGTTAAGATAAAATAACATAAAAATATATTTTATTGTCTTTAGAGGCTCAATTATATATTTTGGTGGAACATTTTCCAAATCCCAACTCTACACTCAGCCCACCAGGTCCACCTGTTCAACGTCCTGTTAACACAAATATCAGATTAGCCAACAACATGACAGCAATTCAATACATTTAGTCATGTAGACATGAAGTTGAAACTGAGCATCAGAGTGGGGATTAAAGTGACTTTGGTTGGTGGTCTGAGTGTTTCAGAAACTGCTGATCAAAATCAAAGTTTCAGACAACGAGTGAAATAATGATATAAATTAATGTTTTTTAATGATTTTTAACTTAGACCAGACTGCAATAATCAAACTATAAACAGTCTAGTTTACATCATGTTTATAGAAAATAAATGATTTATTGCATATTTAAGACCATAAAATGCTGTTAGATCATGACCAAGCATGCCAATTTAATGGTTTAAAAATTAATATTTTATATGTATAAACTGGTTGGATGCTGATCTAAAAATGGAAAAACGTAATACTTTTTAAAATGTTCATGGCTCATTTCTTTATGAGCACGTTTTATGCTGAAGGGTGGTTAAAAGGAATATTTTAAAGTGTGACTGAAGGTTAAAAAGACAAAAAAAAACAAAAACAAACAAACAAACAAAAACTACCACATCAGAATTTCTTTTCTGGAACTAATGTTTCTATTTTTATTCATTTAAATGTGTAAAACATCATATTTCCTGTGAAAATTAAGTGTTGACCATTGGAAAACAGTTTTGAGTTAACTTGATGGCAGTGGACAGATGGATTCATATCGACCCTCTGGCTCCATGTTGGATGAAAATAATGTGTATAAAAAAGGATATTCATGATTCATGTAGCAGAATAACAAGTCAACAGCTTTATTAATGTTCACGTCCAAAGTAAAAACATTACCAATACCCAAAGTAAGCAAACTTCAGCAGCTGTTTGATCAATCACAGAATCAGGAGGAGAGAGGGACTGTGGTTACACTTCCTGTTTGATTAATTAAACTAAATTAAAACGACTGGCTTCAGGATGTCTGAAACAACTCATCACAGCATGAAAACAGCTGCTGTGTTTCCAGACTGCCGTTCTGAGGGAATGTTGAGACACTTGTGAGAATAACGGCGGCAAACATGATGAAGAAAATTTCAATCCTGAGAATGTTGTTTGTTGTTTTGTGTTGAACCAGGACAACAAACGTACGAGTCTGGCAGCGTCATGAAAGTTCAACCCTTTCTCCTTTTGTTTTCATGATCAATGAGATTTAAAAAGTTTTCTAAGGTTTCAGTAAAAAAGCAGAAATACTGATAAAATCTAAAAAGCAGTTAAAAGTTTTTCTGTTATGATGGGAAACAACTTGATTTTCATTTTTAAACTGTCAGACATGAGACTGTAAAGAGGAAGGAGATTTTCGGGAGCGGAGTAAAAATCCGCATCCATCTTCTCACGCCGATCAAACCACAAGCTGTCACTCTCGTTTTTCTGTTTACTGACGCCAGACGTGGAGCTAAAATCCAACAGGTTCAGAAAACTCTACCAGACTCAGCTGGCTCTGTGTCGTCTATAGGAGACTGAAGATGGTTGCTTGGCAACAAGCGCAATACTTTCCACCTTCTTCACAACAGTTCAGATGTGTTCACACGGCTTCCAGGGCTGAGGGTGAAGAGTCTGTTCAGGTTCAAACTTGATGAGGATCAGTACTCGAAACATTTCATGATGGCGTCTCTGTCAAATCTGAAGTTCAGGAAGGTCTCGGAGGAAACAAGGAGGTCAAAGTCTTTGTCTTCAGCTGATAAGAGGTAGCTGGAACAGCTCGGGGCCAAATCTGTGGAGGGAAAAATAAAAAAAACAGATTTTAGTTTGGCCTGAAACTGTGTTAGAAACCATCATTCCCAGTTTTATGACTGTTGTTCCAGTTGATCTACTGGACTTTCCTCTGGGACACATTGATGATGGACGCTCAGTGCATCAATTCCTGCATCAACCAAGTCCAGACTTCAGTCTGCTGCTGCCACTGAGCTGCATTATTGTCTGGCACTGCAATAAGAAAGCTGGCAAATGAAATAAAATAACGACAAATAAATTAAAAAGCTGAAGTAAAATAAAAAATTAATTAAAAAACAAAGTAAAATAACATAAAAAGTAAAATAAAATAGAAGAAAAATAGAAGGCCAACAAATAAAATTAAAAATTAAAAATAAAGGAAAATAAAAATAAAAAGCAAATGAAGTAAATGAAACAAAAAAAGTAAAGATAAATAAAATATAAAAAAAACTTAAAGTAAAAAAAATAAACAATAAAAGAACAATAAAAAAGGTAAAGGAGCTTTAAAAAATTAAATTAAATTGAATAAAGTAAAGAAAAAAATCCAATAAAAATTAAATGATTAAAAAAAAGCTAAATAATAAAGTGAAATTAAATAAAAAGTCAAATAAAATTTAATGTAAGAAAAATTTTACGCTGTAGAATTGAGAAAAAAGGGACGTTTTACAGCTCACAAGGCTGAAGAGGCCCTTCGTGCTTTCTGAGTGTCCATGTACGCTGGTCGTCTCTCCACCGTTAACCAGTAGCACAAACTGCAGCTGCTAACAGGAAGTAAAAGACGTGATGTCAGGCCAGCGTCGGCCTCATTCACCGGCTTCCCTCCCAACCAGGGTCCTTCGCCTCCATCCTGCCAGCTTAGACTGGAAGAGTCACACTGATCTACAGCTAATACGCTTTATAACGAGACACATTCGTTCACATTAACATGTTAAACTCATCCAGAACAAACATCTGTATTTTAATCCTGAACGACTCGACTCCATCGTGTCGGGTTTCTGTTTGTTTTATGTCTCGTGGTTGTTGAACCTGCAGAATAGATCTGCATGTAAACACTTCAGCTTCGGCCTCTCTGATCTCAGCTCATCCAGCCTCAGGGATTTCTGTCCGTTCTTCAAACATCTCCATCTCCTCCAGGTTCTGCCACTGTTCAGCAGTCTTTAAGTCCAGCCACAGGTCTGGACTTGGACTCGGTCATTCCAACACATTTAACCCAGCCAGTGTTTCTTCATCAGGAGGATGACGAGGGCCGTTGTCCTGCTGGAAGGTGAACCTCCATCCCAGTCTAATCTCTGGAAGACTCTGAAAAGGTTTTCCTCCAGACCTCCATCCATCATTCCCTTCCTTCTGCTGTTGCATCCTTAGAGCTGTTTCAGACTCCAGGTCCTTTCAGATCAGGTGGATATAAACTGAGATCATGTGACGCTGCACACAGGTGCAGCTGATGTAACCGATCATGTGACTTCTACAGTCAGCTACTTACATGAAGATAAAATCTGACATTTCAGTTTTTAATGTTCATTTAACCCAAAACAAAGTCGAGCCAAAGACAGACCAAATAAAACCCGGTGATGTGTCCAAACCTGTTCTTGGGAGACAGACATGATCCCACTCAGCTAAAAAACCCTGAACAGTTCCTGAACAGAGCCCAGAGGGACCCGGTACCAACCTCTCTCAAAGATCTCATGGAGTCTTCTGGGCTGATGTCTTTTCTCATCTTTCTGCTGAAACACATGAAGAGTGGACCAATTTCAGTTCACAGATCTGCTTGTGGACATGCTCTACATCTGTAAAAAGTCCATCATGTGAAAACACGGGCTGCACGGTGGGCCAGAAATCCTGACCAGAGGCAGGTCAGGAACGCCGTCACAGTTCCTTCCTTCTTTTCTGAAACACATCTTCTCACCTGCTTGTCGCTGCTTCCTTTCTTCACACAGGGAGAGTCCTGGCTTCTCTTCCCGCTGCCTTTCAGGCTGGCTCTCTGCAGAGGAAAGACCAGGAGACAGAAGATGGCCATCAGTGGTCAATCAGCTGGTTTCTCATTTCACAGCTTCAGCAGAAAAAAAGTAACTTGAGATGAGATGAGATGGACAGATGTAAAAATGGATGGATGGAAGGAAACTTTAAGAATCTCCAGAAACATTCAGGTATGTTTTATGATGTCTTATTAGATCCAAACAGAGTGAACGCTGTGTTTTCCATTAATCTGGTGTCCCCTGAACACATCACTGTAACGTGTGAATTACAGCTCAGTCAAACGTTCTTCCTTCATGGTTTTCTCTTTCATACATGATTTTTTTCTCTGCATCTGAGTTCAATGAACAAGAGAAAAGTGTCTGAGCTGAAGTTTCTGCTTTCTGATCCAGAGCTGCTTCTACACAGTTCTTCATGTTCTTCATTCATTTACTTATTATTGTACCAAATTGTTTATTTACTTCTTTAGTAATTCATTTGTTCCAACCATGCAGCCTCTGATTTCTCCCTCTGTTCCAGTTTCTCTATCTTTAAACCCCCCTCCTGGAAAGATTAGACTCTGTCACCCTGCCCTCCAGCAGAACCCTGAACACCTGCTTGGTTTTTTCAGATCTTTTCCAACACCCTGGAATAAACTTCCCTGGAAAGGCTGAGTGGTGAATTCCCCCAGTACAGCTCCATAATGCCATGGCAGCAAATGAAAGTCCCTTTCTGAGTGCAACCGGACCAACAGGAGAACTGATGTTAGAAGATGGCGGGTGGATCACTCCAGGTTGGTGACACCACCTCCACCTCCCTGTTATCAGCATGATGTAAACAGTGCTGTCTGAACCTGGATTAGTGGAAAGAAATGATGTGATAGCAGGAAGAGGCTCTCCACCACACCGTTCTCCAGTTGTCCCACCTGGTTTGGGTCGTACTGGCCCAGGTATCCTGGAGTTTTCTGCTGCTTGTGTTTGGTCCAGCTCTCTGCAGGAAACACATCAGCACCTGTGACGTGGCGGGATTTAGACCTGAGAAAGACACAAAGTGGACATTCTCAGTGGAGGGATTCTGGGACATTACTGAGTCTCAGCTGGACATCCCGAGAGACGGCTGGTGTAGTCACTAAGGCTCTGTCAGGTGTTTTATTATTTTTCCTTCTTCTTTCCTTCTTTCTAAAGAACACATGTTGACATTCCTGGCAAGTCTTTATTTTCTCAACATGCAGACCATTCTCTTCTAAAACAGCTAAAGAAAAATAAGTAAAGGTGCTTTATGAAGTTTATAGGAGGTGATACACGGTATTTGGGCTCTTCCTGATAAAATATAAACATACTACCGAAGTGATGCTCAGCGTTATGAGGGTCCTCTCTTTAAATAAGTCTTCCACAGTTGAAAATATTATTCTACCCTCGTCTCAGTTACAATAGGAAACATCATGAAAGCAGAACAACACAAAGCAAAGACGTAATGCACAATACATCCTTTAACTCTGGGGTTTCAAACATGTGGCCCTGGGGCAAAACCCAGCCCACCAGAGGGTCCAGTCTGGTCCACAGGATGAATTTGGTAAAAGTGAAAATCATACAGAAGACATTAACCTCTTAACAGCTAATAAAACTGTAATCCGTTAATTAAACTTCACTTATTTTCTCAATAAATTTCAGGTTGTTCATAATATTTTCTAAAAGGATGGTTCCTTAAATGTAAACATCTGGATAATGTACTTGTTTGTACTAAAACATTATTTCTAGATTATTCTGCTGTTATTTTACTGGTCCGACCTGCTGGAGACCAGATTGTCCTGAATGTGGAACCTGAACTAAGAAACGTTTCACTCACCTGTTCTGTTGTTTCCAGTAACAAATGGGACAAAGATTGTTTCTACAAGTCAGGTCAACCAGCGACTACAGATTCTGGTGCCAAACGTTTTTCCTTATCCGTGGTTTATCCGTTTGGAGCATTTTCCAGCCGGTCTGTGTCCAGCAGGTTTGTTCCAGTGTACCCGGCGGGTCAGAAAGTAAAATGCCGTTCTCACCGAATGTTGTCTGCAGGTTTGGACGGAGTGTTCCTGTTGTTTGCCAAGTCCTCGTCGCTGTCCGGTGGTTCGCCTTTCAGACTGCTAATCCAGTCTCGTAGAGGTCTGTACAGGGAAGCAGGAAGTTTTCCATCAATATCTGACAGTTTCTAAAATTCATCTAAATGACCATTTTCCATGTCGAGAGGCAGCAGTTTGTCCTGGTAGCGTTAGGAACCATAAACAGATGAGTGAAATCCTGACAGTTAACTACATTTTATGGAGGGAAAATCAACTCAAAGTTATGGTACATGTGTAGGACATGGCCGGTAAACTCCTCTGTAACTCTGTTATGAACAGAAAACAAATGTACACACACACACACATTACAATCTGAACATTAATATTTTACACAAAATAGTTTTACCTTCAACCTCACACATGATTAGATGTTCAAAAAGACCCCAACACATAACATGAACCCTTAAAACTTTAAGACATTTTTTGTTATTTTTGTACACTTTTTCCTCATTTCCTGTTATTTATGCGACTATTTACCTGCTATCCTCACTAAACCAACTCCAATTTAGCTGGAAGGGTCTTCAATTATTACCATTATTTATCAAAAACTGATGTGATAAATAATGCTGTTATCATGGATCATTGTGGATTTACCAGATAGACTCTATGAATAAAACTACATTTAGTGGCTGGATTGTAAACTCCTGGATGGGACAGAAATGCCTGGAAAACTTCCGTAGATCAGCTAAAGGGTAAAATATCCATCACAGTTTACCCCACAGAGCTACACACCACCGCTCCTGAGACACTGGTGATGATGGAAGTGATGGTGCTCAGTCAGGTGGAGTTTTAAGGGTTAAATATATGTAGACAACTCGCCTGATACACATCGAGTTCAGATTTACTTTTAATCCTTAATGAGAGGAAATTCTTGACCATAGACACAGAAATAAGTTAGTTATTAAGGGAATGCAGGTTTCTATACACACACCTTATGAATGGGATGGCCATGAAGAATTTATTCGGGGCGAGTCCAAGTTTAGATTTTGGGGTCATGTCGTTCCTGTGACAGGGCAGTTTCTCAATAGGAAACCATTCAATATTCTACAAATAAAACAACAAATCATCAGAAACGACATCATCAACAGAAATCTAAGAGATCATAGTTGTAAACTGAATCCCTACCCGGATCTCCTTCCTTGTTTTAGGGTTGAACTTTGTATCTTTGGACACTCCTGGGATGATATAGAGCCGCACCAGCTGGTCGGTGATCTTCTGCTCGATGAACATGTCTTTGCAGATGCGATTCTTGATATCAAAGCCCGTCTCTTCCAGCACCTGAAGAATAATTCTGTCTGTATTCTCTGCTATTCACACAACACACTTACTGCCTTAAACTCAGCATTAAACATGAACTGCTGAGGAACTCACTTCACGAACTGCGCAGTCATAAGGAGCTTCATCCTCGTTCACTTTCCCCTTTGGAAAGCCCCAGCCCGATTTTGCAAGGTAGCCCTGAACAAGAAGTACCTAGAAGGAAAAGATGCACCAGTTAGCTGCACTATATGGAAGATGATCACATATAACAATCCACTGGATTGTAAACCTCCTGGATGGGATAGAAATGCCTGGAAAACTTCCGTAGATCACCTAAAGCAGATGTGTCAAACTCAAGGCCCGCGGGCCACATCTGGCCCATTAATTAATTTGGCCCGCATGATCATATCCAATTACTATTTCAGCTGGCCCGCTGATAGAGTGCACACACCACCATAATACTACACGTCCCAGAATTCACTGCGTAAGTACATCAGTCACGGGCCTGCGAGCATGTACAACCCTGAGTTAAAGGATGTATTGTGCACCGCGGCAGAGACAAGCATCTGGACAGGAAACTAAAGGCTGTTAATACGCCGCGAGAAGCCAGAACTTTTTTCTTGTTCTTGAGGCTGCGAGAAAAAAAAAAAAGATGTAATTTTGTTGTTGCGGACGTGGTTGGGGACATCTCTCTTGTCTCTTGCAGGAGAAGAAGAACATGGCAGCACAGCTTAGGTTGAAAAGCTGCATCTGAACAAACCACAAGACTTCTGGAACAAGGTCCTCTGGACATGTCTGATCACAAACACCTCATAGCAGCTGTCAGCACGGTGGTGGAGGGATGATGGTCTGGACACCTTGCAGGCATTGATGGACCATGAACTCCTCTGGATACCAAAGGTTTCTAGAATCAGATGTGAGTCCATCTGTCCAACAACTAAAGCTTGGCGGAAACTGTCTCATGCAGCAGGACAAAGATCCCAAACACAGCAGATCTATACCAGAACCAGGTGCTGACCTGATCCAGTCAAAGTCTGGAACCATCTGGACCTGCAACCTGGTTCAGTCTCTCCAGCTGCTTCTTCACCTGACTGCAGGAACCAGACCGGCTGGAGAGGGAGGAGGTCTCAGTGTGGTCCAGTCAGAGTCCAGAGTGACTAAACTGCTTTGGACCTTCAGATGCTGCAAACCTCAATGAGCTGAAGCAACGATGGGAAGAAGAGTGGAGCAGAATTCCTCCAACACCATGAGAAAAACTGAAAATATCATCCAAGAAACCAGGATTGCAGCTTCCTGCTGGAGGAGCTTCTAGAAGCTGCTGGATCCTGGAGAACCGGTTTTAGTTAAATATCATGTGTTGTTCATTCAAGGTCTAAGTCATTTTTAAGACTTACTGAAGACCAGATATTTCTAATATCCAGTACCTAAACTTTACGATTGAAAAAAAGTTATATTTATTTGCCAAATGACTGTATACAAGTTTAGTGAATGAAACGCAGTAACTCACATTTTCTAGTGATTCATCAAGAATGATAGCTCCGTAAGTAGGGACGCCCATCTTGTACTCCTTCCACTGCTCGAGGACTTTCTGCACATCCTCTCCATGGGGCAGCAGAAATGGACAATGTTGGAAGAGTTTGAAGAGTTGAGGAAAATAACACCTGCCAGGATTTATTTCTACTGACATGAAGTCAAACTAAATTTGGCCTCCTGCACTAAACATAAGAAATGCAGAGCTTCTGTAAGCTCGTTAACACAGGATCCACTGAATTTTTAAAGTAACAATGTCAGTTAAAGCTGATCTGCCATGTGTAAGGATATCTGCTTTGGCAAAGTCTCTTATTCCACAGTGCGGCGCTCCTGGAGTGTTCTGCATGCAGAAGTCCAGGTAGAACCAGTGGGCCAGCTCAATCTGGAAGCACACTCGGATAGCATTGTCCCTCTCCTCACTGGGGATGTGAAGGATGAACCGGCTGGAGACACAGAGAAAAGATCAGTGACAGATATGTCTTCTACTCTACTCTACTATTCTCCCTGTATGGTGTACTTTTCTGTTTGTATTTTCTGGTACTTTGTTGGTGTGAAGGCAAATCCAGGGGAAGCTTCCATTACTAATTCATCCTTTATTCATCACATTGTTTATGTCATCTTAGCATATGTACTAACCTTTTTTCCAGCCAAGACAAAAAACTGCTGTCTTATTTTAAGAGAATTAATTTATTTAGCCTTGATGTTTAATCATTAACAGTTTTTTTGTTTTTTTGCAAAGTACAAGCCTAATTCTAAAAAAGTAGTAAAATATTAATAAAAACCGAATTCAATGTGGCTTGTGGCTGCAGTAGCACCAGCTCCAAAAAGTTATCCCTGGGTAAAATAAAAATAAAAACAGAAAACTGATAATAATAATAATAATAATAATAATAATTTCCAAATCTCATCACACCATATTTCATATTCAGTAGAAGATAAACAACATCTCACATGATGGAACGGAGACGTTTCACCATGTGATGGAAAATATGAGCTGATAGTGAATCTGATGGAAAAAGTTGAAACAGGAGCAACAAAAGGCTGGAAAAGTACCTGGTACAAACCAGAAACACCTGGAGGAGCATTGGACAACTAACCAGGTTAACTGGCCACAGGTCAGTAACATGACTGGGTATAAAAGGAGCATTTCAGAGAGGCAGAGTCTCTCAGATGAAAAGATGGACAGAGCTTCACCAATCTGAGAGAAACTGGCTCTAAAACTGTGGAACCATTTCAGAAAAATGTTCCTCAGACTTTCAAGAGCCAACATCTACAGTGTAGAATATCATCAGAAGATTTAGAGAATCAGGAGGAATCTCTGTGTGCATGAGACAAGGCTGAATGTCAGAGCTGGATGGGCAGCTTCCACATCTGTGAAGCGCCATCAAAGCTAAAATAAAAAAGTAGGGTTTTAGAGCAACATCGGCTCCCATCAAGACATATTAGACTTCACTGTTGTTATGGGCTTCATGGATATCACACTTGTTAAACCAAACCATAATATCATGCAGACATTAAAAACCACTTCAAAACAAACAAAATATTTTCATATCCTCTGGCTGAACATTGCATGTGGTGTTCACTAAGACCTGGAAACAGAAAACTTCATATACAACTGCAGCCTGAACCACAACAACAACGGAGTTAGCTAGCTCTGGTCTTCAACCAACAAAAACTGGATCAAAGTTATATACATAATTAAATACATAGGTCACAAATTTACCTTAACATGTAGTAGCAGGTATTCAACATTAATAAATACCAATAAACCTCGTCATTACCTGCAGAGATCATCCAGGACGCTGGAGGGGATCTCCACTCTTTTTGTGTCCATGTTAGCTGAAAACATTTCGACTGTCCAAGAACCTCTAGATCTTCCACAACTACTGGGTGTAAAATGGGCCAAAAGAGCCGAAGTCTACACACGCATTTTAACTTTACATTAGCGACGTAAACCCAGCTCAACCTCCAACAATGACTGCTGCAGCTGCCAGACGTGAGACGCGCATGCGCGGATAAACCTTACGCATGCGCCGCAGAGAACTACCGCTTCCGTTAACCCTCGATAAACAAAAAAGAAATGTTTTTTTTTATTATTATTATTTTTATTTCAATTTAAGGAACATTAACAACAATAGTACATAAACAATGGACAAATATACATAATGAAAATTAATAAAGGCATAAAGGAGACAAAAAAGGGAAGAAGTAAATAAACAAGAATAAAATAAATAAAAAGAAACAAGTAAATACAGACAAGCATGCCAGGGGTCACAAGTAAAAGAAAGAATTAATTTGAATTAAAAATATTATTAAAGTGGGAGCACAACCTTATAGTTTTAATGGCTTTCATATTTTTAGAAGAGGACACTGAATTAAAGCACAATTCAAGTTTTCATAAAAACACAAAAGAGAGGTTTAATTTTGGAAAATTTACATTTGTGGATGTAGAATTTTGCAAGAATTATAATAAGATTAATCAAATAATATTCTTTGTCAAATGAATAGTCAATCTTGAAAAAACCAAAGCGCACATCATGCCAGGAGAGTTTAAAGTCAGAGAGGATATTATTTAAAATAAAATTACAGATATCCTGCCACAATTTGCGGGTATAAATACAATTCCAAAAACGATGGACAACGGTCTCAGCATGGGCGTCACAGAAGGCACAGTTTAAATCAAGATCATGGAATTTGAATTTGATGAAAAAGGATTTAACAGGGTAACATCGATGGAGAATTTTAAATGACACTTCTTTCACTTTGTTAACCACAAAGAATTTTTGAGGCAGGGACCATATTTTTTCCCAACATAAATTATTCACACGATTATTCCAGTAAGATATTCCAGGTGACATAGAGACAAGATTATTCTGGAAAAGAGCGCGGATCTTACGGTTATTCTTGCAATTAAAGCATATTTTACCAATCGGTGAGTCAATTACAGTTGTAAAAGGGACATCAGGGACAGAAACAGATATATTACTCTTAAATAACATAAGAACACCAGAGGGAATAGCATCGAAGACTATAGCAAACTGTTTAGGTGTTATAGGTATCCCATAGTGTTGAAGGAACTCCTGGTAATAAAATAAAACACCATTGCTGTTGAATAGTTGCTTTACCCAGATAATATTATTGTTAAACCATTCCTCAAAAAAAAAGGATCTCTTTCGGTAGAGTAGATCTTTGTTATTCCATATAGAGTAACGGTGCGGTGAGAAGTTGTGCTTGTATATCATAGACCATGCAAGTAATATTTGTTTATGAAAGTTGGAGAGGCGAACAGGAATTTTTTCTGTGTTATAGTTGCATATCAGGAGGAATTTTAAACCACCAACTTTAGAGAAAACATAGTTAGGGATACTATTCCATATTGAATTTGGTTTTCTTATGAATTGTTTAATCCAGTTAATCTTGAAGGTGTTGTTCAAAGACTCAAAGTCCAGAAAATTAAGGCCCCCATTCTCATATGAGTTTATGACGACAGATTTCTTTATGTAATGAGTTTTATTTTTCCATAAGAAGTTGAACAACATCGGATCTATACATTTGAGGATTTTACTCGGCTAAAGTTCAAAGCAATTCTAGCGTCCTGATCTTTAGTGATGGAGATTCCTAAATATGTTACTGTATTTTTGACAGGGATGTTCGATATTAAGCAAGTAGCTGAATCTTTTACGGCCATTAGCTCACATTTGTTTACATTTAAATGTAGTCCAGAGGCTTCAGAGAACACACTGATTATGTCTAGGGCACGAGATACCTGAGTAGAGTCTTTTAAAAATATGGTCGTATCATCTGCAAGCTGACTGATAATGATTTCTTTCTCTGCAATTGTGATGCCTTTCAGAGCGCTGGATTTTATATGAATAGCTAAGAGTTGGGTGACAAGAAGAAAGAGATATGGGGAGATGGGACAGCCTTGCCGAATTCCTCGTTTAATCTCAAAACGTGAGGTTGTGCCAGAACTCAGTTTAATAAAACAATTATTATTTGCATATGAGGTTCGGACAGCTTTGTTGAAGAAATGCCCAAAGCCAAATTTCTCCAAAGAGCTAAAAATAAACTGGTGTTCAACTGAATCAAAGGCTTTATAGAAATCTAAAAATAGAATATAACTGTTATCAGAAATTAGTTCAGAATGATCCAACAAGTCTAAAACCAATCTGATATTGTTAGCTATGTGTCTATTGCTCATGAATCCAGATTGGGACTCGTCTATGACAGAGTCCAAAACTAGTTTAAGCCTTTTCGCAAAAACAATTGCTAACACCTTATAATCATTGTTTAAAAGACAAATGGGGCGCCAATTATCAATAAGCAGTGCATCTTTTTTAGGTTTCGGAATAAGTGTTATTAAGCCCTGTGTTAATGTTGGAGGGAGCCGTTCATTCTCTATGCTTTCTGTGGAAACCTTCAACAAGAATGGGGCCAATTGATCCACAAAACCTCTGTAAAATTCAGAAGTAAAACCATCCACACCGGGAGACTTATTACATTTGAGGCTATTGATGGAGTCAATTATCTCCCTTAATGTTAAAGGAGCATCACATATATTTCTGTCTGCATCATTAATGTTATCCATCTCAACAGAATCTAAAAAGGCAGATGCATTTCTTTCACAGTAATGAGAGGTATATAACTTGCTATAGAAGTCAGAGCAATATGTAGCAATTAGTTTGGGGTTATCACATATTGTATTATTAATTTTAAGTTGCTGGATCGAGTTGGATTTGGAGTGAGATTTTTCCAATCTGAAAAAATAGGCAGAATTTTGTTCTCCTTCTTCCATCCATTTCAGCCTTGATCCAATAAAGGCACCTTTTGCTTTATGTATATATAAATTGTCAAGCTTATTTTGATATTTAGTAAGAGATTCTACAAAAAAGAAATGTTGGCTGCGTGCTACAAGTCTTACTGACAGGGAAATAATTCATATTCTGGTAAATAAAATAAAATCAAACCTTTAACTGTCGGCTTAATAGGAATATTTTAATCTTTGGAAGAATCTTGTTAAGGAAGATGAAAAGGACTTCAAGATGCATTTTTTAAATGAACCTCAATCAATCAATCGATCAATGGGGGGAAGGACATTGCTGGCTATTGGGGGTTTATTCTAGAAGGGTGGGTAAATATATATATATATATATATATATATATATATATATATATATATATATATATATATATATATATATAAAAAGATTAACTTATTTATTTTGGGCATGCCATTTGGAACAAAACAGCAACGTAGCTTGTCTACAGCTGTGGGTAGTCCTCCAGAATGTTCTCAAATGTCCTGCTATACTCTCCTGCTGTTATTTACTCAGGTTCTTAGTTTGTGGTGGTTTCTTAACTGTGTTGCTCATTGCACAGAAGCTCCATCTGTACCATGTGACTAATCAGGCTTACCAACCATCAAGTTAAACCAAATCAAAATTTTATTTATAGAGCAGTTTTCATGTACAAAGTGCTTTACATAATAAAAACAAATCATGCAAATAAAAAGTTTAAAAGCCTTCACACACCAAAGAATATAACAGAAAATAATAAACACACCTCATAATAGTTCACACACAATCGCACACAAACTCACACACATACAAACAAATCACATGAACTCCCATCCCTGTTACTGTCTCTGAACTGAATGTAATTATAAAAATAATAAATAAAAATTATAACCATCTATAATTTGCCTCACCTTTTAGGCCTCCATGAACAAGCTTCACCTCAACAGTTCGTATTTCACACACTGCAAGAAGTGGTTGTGATTTAATTTATGGTTCAAAAACTACATCACTTTCTCATAAAAAACTACTGACAGGGGGGAAGCCGGGACCTTTTCTCTGTTCTGACAACACTCATAATCTTTCAGATTCCACTCCTCCAAACAGTCTGAGGCTACAAGTTTGGTAAGAATGAGAATCTTTTACAGCGGTGGGCAGGAGGGCTTGGCTTAAGCTAAAGTGAAAGTAAAAGTAAAAATTGCAGAAAAGCACAGACTTAGTCTGACACGCAGCAGGACGGAGATTTTATTTAAGCTTTCTGTCTGCTTCTCAGAATAAGCTGTAACATGCTGCACTCTCTGAACCCCAGCCAGCAGCAGCCTGCAGGTTTCTGCTTCGAAAACACCCGCAGGTAAACCAACTGCATCTCATTACTGCTCTAGTTAATGGCTGAAGAGTGAATCAGCACTAATCTAAGTATCTGCTTCCCTGCCTTTGTCTGGTGCTCATTGGTCATTTTCAGGAATACAGTTTTAGAGTCCAGCTTGTCAGAGGTTGGCTACAAAGCTCCCGGTGCAAGAAAGACGGGTACCACCATCGCTGGGGTGGTGTACAAAGTAAGATACCCCAAAGAAGTCACAGAGGAACACTTCCAGCTGTCTTTGCTTGCTTGACTTAATGCAGTCTATTGTACATCAATATTCCACATACTATGTATAAAAGGTACTTTAAGTATCAGTGGTTTAATGACTGTACACAAAGGAGAGGTATCGAACTTCCTGGTTCAGCATGTGTTAGGAGAGAACCAGGAAGCAGTGTTTGGAAGTGTTTACAGTATATCTTTGGCATCAGCCAGGTGGGTTGAGTTTGTCCTTGTGTTGGTCTCAGGATGGAGTGATCCTCGGAGCAGATACCAGAGCTACTGATGACATGGTGGTGGCCGACAAAAACTGCATGAAGATTCATTACATCGCTCCAAAGATCTAGTAAGTATGCTCAGTTTCACTGCTGGACTGTGTCTGGAAATCTCTTCTTCGTGGGTTTTTATTTTCTCTACATGTTACATCTACATGTTTTAGTGTATCTGTGTGAGTGATTCCAAGAGGTTTTCTACTAAATATTGTCATAATTTACAATCCCAAGGACTATTTTTATTTACTATTTAACAAGGAGCTATTTTTTTACTCATAGAGGTGAAATGTGGCATGATGTTAATATTGGCACTATGTCCTTACATTTATGTGAACTGCTGATAAGGAGCTGTATAAATGTTATTCCATTTTTTAAATTGAAATTAAAGCAGCTCTAGTCCAATAAATATCTTGAAATGGTGCAAAGTTAAGTCATTAACTGGAGGAGGTTAAAAAAAAGAAAGCTTTCCCAAACCTGAAAATGAATGTATGTTTCAGAATCATAGAAAAAAGGCCATTTTCAGGTAACAAGAAATGGGTTAACAACTTAGAAGCTGTGGGGGGGGGGGGGGGGGGGGGGGGGGGGGGTCTTTGGAAGCCGAGCTGACAGGAGACGGGACCCCCCAGAGCAGAAAACAAGCCAAAGACCCTACAGATGGATGGCCTGAAACCCAGGGGTGGAAGGTGGAAGAGCTGGACAGCTCTGGCGAGCCATAGGATGGCTGAAGTGCAGCAGTCCCCTCACATATGTGAGCGGGAACGGATGGAGGCGAGCATCTTGGTGATAGGTCCGTCTTAGTATCCATTGTAGAAAGAATGAGACAAGGCTGATGAGAACCCATGCAAACGCACGTAGAAAGGCCACTGTGCCGACCCCTGCCCAGCCGAGGCTTGAACCAGTGACCTTGCTGGTTTCGAGTTGCTGGGGACTAGTAAACTACCTCCTCTGTGTTTTTTAGCTGCTGCGGAGCTGGCGTGGCTGCAGATGCAAACACAACCACGCAGATTATGGCATCCAACGTGGAGCTCCACATGCTAAACACCGGCCGACCCCCCCTCGTTGCCATGGTAACCAGACAGCTGAAACAGATGCTGTACAGGTAAGGTGAAGGAGTGTATTTTCATCGCAAAGGACAAAGTGAGTTTATCCCCTCACAGACTGACTGACTGGAAAACTTCAAAAGGAGCTGGGTCAGCACTCATAGCTTACTGACCCACATCATCGGATTATGACTCAGACCATCTTGTTCTTTGATATTTTAAGGTTTGTTAGGACATATGTCCCACCCCGGGTTACAGTAGAGTAGTGTAACGGGAAGAGCGTGTTGTGGTACGGGGAATTAGCTCAGTTTGCCGGATAAAGCTGCCACAAAGTTGACAAACTCACAGCGACACTGGTACTGAAGATTCCACAGTGCGTGCTCTTTAATAAAAGGACATTCGTCAACCATATAAAGCCCGGTTGGACAGCTACTGTCTCATCATACATAAATAAAACAGCGCCACACAACACGTCCGTCACAACAAATGGGAAAAAGAAAGGAAAAGAGCCGAGCTCCCTAAAATGTCCATCTGCAGTCCAAGCGTTCGCAAGACGATCTCCTGTCTTCTCGAAGTATCTTGATGACGTCATCATTAGAAGACGACCAAGAGAAGTCTTAAAGGTCCCATATTATACACTTTATTCCCAATCTGAGACCATTCATTAATATCTAAATGAAATATTTCCGCCATGGTATGGACAAATCGACCCTCAGTTTGAGTGCAGCGGCTTCTCTTCACCTCCCTCTTTTTAGCAGCTTCAGAAATGTGCCGTTTATGGTGGGCGGAACCCTGGTGGAGCAGCTCAGCTGTTGGCTCCGCTCATCGCATCGCCCGTCATGAGGTGATTGACAGGTTAGGCCTTAGCGGTTACTAGACGCTGATTACAGCGTAGTGAAGGATAAACAAACGCCGGAACACCGGAACCCATTCCTGAAGAAGTTTGAGCAAGAAGACTAACAGTACTGCTCTTACCTCTCCAGCTGTGTCACGGACAGTTGGTATTGAACCTGGCTTCAGCTTCAAACGGTTGGCGAAGCCTGCTTTCCATGCACCCATGTTGTGGAAACAGTCCTCTTTGAAATGCTGGCCACAGACATGCAAAACCTTTGGAAGTTTTCCGGGTACATTTCCTCCAAAAATAAAATTAATCCACTCAGTCCTCGTGGGTTCAGTGGATGGAAGTAAAAAAACGTTTTCGTGTTCATTTATGCAGCCACAAACAGAACAGTGCTTCTGTCGCTTAGCCATGTCCGCTAACGAGGGTTGCCGAAGAGGGAAAAACACTGGGCGCTAGGTGATTTTTAGAGGGCGGGCTTTGAGAGCCGGTAGACGGGTCCATCGCTCTGTGGGGAGTGGTTATTGTCCCTTATGACGTCATAACGTACACGCTTTCAAACAAGCTCATTTCAGCGCTTACTTCCCTAGAGGTGGAGCAGGGGGGAGAGAGAGCGCCTGAAAGAGTTTCACACTTACGGGTCTCCTACACATGCGGGGGGACCAGTATGACTGTTCCAAAACCATTAAAAAGTGAATTTTGCATAATATGGGACCTTTAAAGGGCCATTCCACAATTACAACTGTTACAGTAGGCAACTGTAGTGGGATTTGTAGTTTTGTGGAGCAATGAAGCGTCTACCTGGTGTCCTGTCTTCGTTTAAGAAATCAGGGGAACCCAGTAAGCTCAGTCAGGTCATTAAAACTTAAAACTGTGATAGTTAGAAGTTAATCATCATGTTCCCATGTGTGAGTAATCCATGACAACAATTTAGTAACGTGGCTGTGGATTGGTTTAGTTTCTAATGATCTTAAAACTGCTTTCAGCCAAAAGACATCTGATTATTTTGGTTTAGAAGAGCAGATCTAACATTAACAAGCTGCCATGATATGATACAAGCTACAAGTATGCTAACATCTCACACCAGCAACTATCTGCAGTGTCAGACATGGTGTATAAAACAAGAGAAAAGAACCACGTGGGGTCATGTAAGATCCTCCCTGCAGGTCCTGACACAGAAACACACTCAACAAACCCTAAAGGAGCTTTGTCTGTCGCTCACTCTCAGACTTCCCAACAAATCCCAAAAACTGCTGATAAAACCTTCCAGGATCAAGATGCCATCCAAACTGACTTGCTGAGAAATGAGTTGTTTTTATTTGAACTTCATTTGCTATCACAAAAGTGAAAAGGCCAAATGTATTCATAAAATATTATCTTAATAATAATATAGTTTTACATTTTTATTTTGCACATTTTGTCTGTTTGGCAAATAATTATATAATATATATTCTGTTTTTATTTATATTTAACACAGCATCCCAACTTTTTTACAGTTGTGGTTGTAGAGGAAAAGGTGAAAGGATCGTTAAATGATCAGTCAGCTGATATCACTTAAATTTAGGAGCAGAGAAGAAAACTGAAAGAGCCATTCAATAATTATTATGTACCATTTATTATCCTTATGTGGAACAAATTTCAACTCAATTTAGAGAAAAAACAATAACAAAACACATAGATTGGCTCTGCTGGAATCCAGAAAAAACAACTTCAGCAACTTGTTCTGAGTCTTTAATGTCGTTAGTTTCCTTTTCTGTCAAATGTGAAACACTGAATTAAAAAGTAGGATGTGATGCTGATGTCTCTTTCTCTTCATTAAAATGATTTTAGGTACCAGGGTCACATGGGTGCATCAGTGATTGTTGGTGGCGTGGATGTGACTGGTGCTCACTTGTACAGCGTTTATCCTCATGGCTCCTATGATAAACTTCCTTTTCTCACCATGGGTATGTGTGTCATTCGTTCTCATGTCAATATAAGTTTAATTTCTTAGAAAGAGTTTTTTTTTTTAAATGTGTAAATCAAATCTGTTTTTGCCCTTTTCGTATGGAGAGTGCGACTGGTCTGCATGTTTAGTTAACTGGTGGTGGACATGTGCAAGAAGCAGGTTAGCCTGTTTCACTGTTATGGTTGGTGGTGTAGGTATGTATCATGTAGTTCAATGTATTGAGAAACGAATGAAAAAATTTCAGAAAAAAACCTCAGTGAGATTATTGTTGGTTCAGATAAAAGCAGAAGAAGAAGGAAAGTCTTGGTCAGGAAAATGCATCATATCCAGAGATCAGCTGATGAGCAGCAGCAGGTATCAGAAGCTCCAGGTGAACCTTTCCATCAAGGTTTTCCAGTAGTTACAGGTGAACCTCTTCATCAGGATCCTCCTGAAGCTGCAGGTGTACATAAAACTGTATCTGGACTTCCATTAACCAATGTTTACACAGAGAAACATTTGCAGTGGCTCAGAAATACATGAAAACTCATTTTATACCAAGAGGTTTGAATAAGGAATGCGTAATACACTGGTGGGTCCAGGCGGACGGAGGTCTAGAGGGTCCAGATGGATGAAGGTCTAGAGCAGGGCTACTCAATTCGGTCCTGCGAGGGCCACAATCCAGCAGGTTTTCCATGTATTCCTGTACCAACACACCTGAGTCAAAAAATGAGTTATTGTGTAGAACCTGATTGGCTGTTAGAACCACCTAATTTGACTCAGGTGTGTTGGTCCCTCGTAGGACCGAATTGAGTAGCTCTGGTCTAGAGGGTCCAGATGGACGGAAGTCTGGATGGTGGGTGGATGGAGGTCTCTGTGGTCCAGATGAATGGAGTAGTTGAAACTCCCTGCTATGCATCCATCTTGTTTCATCTCACCACCGAATGTCCCATCATCCCCTGACCTTAACCCTACTGAGAACCTGTGGAGCATCCCTAAAAGGAAGATGAGGGTCGGGGGCAGTAGACCTCCAAACAGGAACTTTAGGAGGAAATTCTGGTCTTCTCAAAGAAATCCAGGCAGAAAATATCCAGGAGCTTCCAGTTTAATGTTGAGAGAGATGTTAACACGGAACTGGATCTGGAAACATGGTTTTATTTGCTTTTAGAAAAATTAAAACAGGAGTAATTAAAATGTAATTAAAAAAAATCAAACAGGTGAAGATTTTCAGTTCTTTACAACCTGTTCAATGTTTGGAAACTTTTGTTTTGTTCAATAAAATCCACATTATTATATAAGCTAATATCATTTTTGATGATAAAAGAATCGCATTCACTGACATTCTCAGTGATTATTTGGGAGAAATGAAGAAAAACAGCAGATATAGAATCATCTGGAACACAGTCTTCGGTGCATCCTGCAAACACATCCTGTTACTGTGGGGGTCTAATCTGAGTCTATAGCAGAAGCCTAATGAGATGTTTAAAACGCATCAGTAGAAAGTTCTCTAGCATTATTAGACATTTCTTGCATATATTAATATTAATGATTTGATATTATAGTATTTTCATGAATTTGACTGGAATATTGTCATTTCAGGTTAACAGATAAGAAACTTTATTACCTTAAAAAAACCGGATATTTAGGCTGAAACCACATTGTGTTAACTGTAGATGTGCACTTTACTCCTGAGCTTTAGAGTTAGAAAACACAAGCTAAAAGACAGCAGAAACATCAGGGAACTGGATGTTGTCCTGATGGTCAACAGCTTGGAGACATTTCTGTCCACTTGGACATGTTGGCTGGGTCTAGATAACAAATCTGATTCAGTGGGTCTGGATGTTTGTGGTGCTGCCAGAACTAAAATCAACCAACCAGAGTCTGGCATACGCTTTCAGGTTCTCCATGTGTTTAGATAGCATGCTACGGATTTTGGCTTCAGTAATTCTGGTGTCAGTTTGTAAATTCAGCCGTTACATTTAACATGTATAAATTGCTTGGTTTTAGGTTCTGGAGCTGCCGCTGCTGTTTCTGTATTTGAGGACAGATTCAAGCCAAACATGGAGGTAAAACCCACCATCTGCTTTTTTAAAGATCTTTACCATTTTTATGTTTAATAAATATCACACTTTGCTGTTGCTTGTGAATAAAGTTCCCGCTGAGGAGCTGATTAGTGTCTTATATTGTTCCTGAATCGACTTGAGTTACTCTCCCGGTTTGAGGGCGATGGCCCCCAGCGCTCCAGTTACCACTGACACCTCTGTTGCTTCCACTTTCCACGTCTTTTCCTCTGTCCTCTTCAGTAGTTTATCGACCATCTCCATGATTGATAATCCATCACCAGTTTACCAGTCTGGAGCTCCCTTTCCTTCCAGCTCCATCATTTTCCACCTATCTTTTCTCTCCATAGTGGTTCCTCCTCTTCCTCACTGGGTTTCTTTTGTATTCACTGGGCAGTTCATCAGATCTTTAGTTTTTTGTGTCCTGGATCATCTCTGCGATATATACATGTTGTAAAGGTATGGAAGGTATAACAGTGTCCTGAATAAAAGTCATAAGCTATATACTGAGCCATCAGTCTTTCCTAGTCACGGTAGATGTATTAACCAGGCAGTTGCTTTGATTAGATTTCAAGAATTAAAGGCTGAAACAATCTTCCTTCTACCACAACATTAGCAGCTCTTCACTTCCTTTCTTTGCCTCTAAAATGACTCTGGAGGATGGACCTCATGTCTTTTCTTGTGTTTGAAGGTGGAAGAAGCAAAGCAGCTGGTACGGGATGCCATTGCTGCAGGGATTTTCTGTGACTTGGGTTCAGGCAGCAACGTGGATTTATGTGTCATCACCGAAGCTGGAGTGGAGTTATTGAGAGGTTACGACAAGCCCACGACGAAGGGGAAAAGGTGAGAAGTTACAAGTACCTGCCCCTATAAATGTACAGTCAAGGAAAAAAAATTCTGTTTTGTCTTGTAAACATGATATGACCAAGATTCTGAGTGTTCATCAGAACAACCTGGTCCTGCACCAGCTCCACACTCAGCGGTACTCATGGAGGGTCCATAGGAAACCATCCAAACAGTCTACATGTGCTTGGTGGACTTGAAAATCTTTATCTGTCAGTACACATCACATGGAAACATACCCAAGTTCATCCCCTGCTTTTGACCCATCACCAGTTATAATTACCAGGAGCATTGGGTAGCCCCGGGTTGGGGCCTTGCCTAGGGCCCATTGTGGTTTACCTTCCTTGCTAGTAAAGGGTGTAGAACATGGATGGATGGATTTAATTTTAAAAGTAAAACCTAACAGGTTTCTCCTTCTTCTTTGTGTTTTTCCAGAGAGGGACAGTACAAGTACAAGCCCGGCACCACCGCCGTCCTGACCAGCACTGAGACCCGTCTCTCTCTGGACGTGGTGGATGAATCTGTTCAGACGATGGACACTCAGTGATAAACCAAATGTTCTCCCTGGAATGTTTCCCAAGCATTCAACGAGATGAACATACTGATAAAAAGTTGGGAAATCATTGTTACTAACACAATGATTGTTTGATGATCATTTAAATTTCATTGCACCTGGATTTTATATCTTTTTCTGGATAAACGGCAGCAGCATAATCATAGCTTTGATTTTACAAACTATTAAAACAAATTCTTAAAATAACTTTTCGTCATTTTTGGATTTACCCTATTTACACCCTGCAGTCAAGAACAAACACCAAACCTGATGTCTGGACATTTATTGTGGTCTATTTTTGCAGTGGAGGTCAAGAAGTATGAAACTCCAGCCTTTCCACTGACCTGAAAGCTGAGTTATTTCATATATTCTCTAAACAAGACAAGTTTATGACTAATTTAATAAGTAGAGGTGAGCTCCTCTCGCACACTCACCACCAGTTAACCCAACATCATGTAGGTAAGATACCAGCTGAGGCAGAAATGATCCGATGCAGACATCTAGAGAGGTACTGACGCTGATCCACTCCTGTTCTCTCCTTAAATCTGCTATGATCCACCCAGTAATGAAGAAAAGTTCAGGGAAAGGCCTTAATGATGATCTTAACTTTCTGTAGCCCCGAGCATCAAAAAAAAGTTTTTAAAGACTTTTTCCTCACATCAGCTGAATGCATGCAGTGGTATCATTATGCACAGAATGAGTAAAAAAAACAATTAGGCTTGGATAATTTTTTTATTTTTAACCTATGGTTTATCACAATTTGCACAGGCATATTAACATTCACAATGTTCCTGACCCTGGATTTATATTCCATAGGGTCTTACCTATCCATTGAGACCAAGGTTATGTATATTGACCTAAAAATTACAGAGTTATTGTTGATTTAATTTGGGTAGGTCTGTTCAGGCGAACTACACCTCCAAAAACCCTCGGGTTCAAGAGGTTAAGTAATATATTGTGGTCGACTGTATCAAATGCAGCACTGAGGTCCAGTAAGACTAAGACTGACATTTTTCCATCGTCTGTATTCAAACATATGTTATTAATGACTTTGGTCAGAGCATCTCGGTGCTGTGGTGCTGTCTAAAGTTGCAAAGTGGGTGGTTCTACCTTAGAACCAGTGACAAGGACCTGAGTCAGATGGGATACAAACTGGTCAAAGGAAATTTGACTTTCTGTAAGATTTAAGATTAAATGACGATGGTTTAAATATATATTTAGGTAAGCAAACAAATTCCTGTTATTGTGGAAACTATGGGATAAGCTTTGTGCCACTAGGGAACGAATCTGAATTCTTTATATTTGAATTTGAATCATTCAATTTGAATCTGAATATGCCTGTTTGAATAATTGCTTTAAAAAACTGAATCCAACTGAATCCAAATTACCATATTTCATAATTCATTTTCATAGTTCAGTTTCAGTTCTCTCCATTCAAATTCAAATCTGAAATTCAAATTCAGATCTGAAATACAAATTCAGATCTGAAATACAAATTCAGATCTGAAATACAAATTCAGATCTCAAATTCAAATTCAGATCTCAAATTCAAACTTTTGTGCCACACATCTGGGACCTGACATGAGGCAAAACTAGTCGATCGCAGATGGAGTAACGTCAGTTTTGTGCAGGGGAGGGTGGCGGAGGGGAGAGAGAGAGAGACGCTAAGATCCAGGCCAGCCACTCTCGCTACAATGGCACTTGCCGTTTCTGTAGCGGTAGTTACCGTTTCCTCAACGGTCTCAGCGGTTTGCTGTGGGCTGGTTGCAGACTTTTCACATTAGTGGTAACTCCTAATACAAGAAAAATATGTGTAGGTTTGCACAGATTAATCTGCACCTCAAGTGACGTACATACACCATGTAAGCTATAAAGGACCAGCTTTTTTTTGCATTGGTTTGGAAACATTTTAGTAATATCGCTTATTGATAAAAAAAAAAAAAAAGAACGACACGTTTATTGTTAACACATAAAATATACTACATATATATGTGTATGTGTATGTATATATATGTATAGTATCTTTATGAAATGTCACGATCAACGGATACGTGATCTTACTTGCTTGCTGAGACAGAAAGACAGTCGACGACCTATTTAAAATTAAATGCAACATTTCATAAAGATACTGGCATGTCCACCGTGGTGTTTGAAGGACGGAGATTTAACGTTTGTGGACGCTGACCACTGCTGGTTGGGACGTTGCGGGACGACAGAATGTTGCTCCATTCTCGTTTCTCCTGGACTGACGGAGCCCAATAAGCCTGCAAGCTGCTTTCACAACGATGCGCCGTCACAGACGTGATCTGGCGTGTCTGCAGCCCGGCGAGTTTCTGTTGCCACGGTTACCAACTAGCGTTAAAACAACAATTTACAACAATAAGGCTATTTGACCGGAACTTCTTTTATAGGTGTCCATATGGACACCCTACAGCCAAATAAGAATCGAGTATTCACCCAGACCATTCATGTTTTCATCACACAAAACAACTAAATGATGTCCCAAATACAAAATGGACTTAATCTTCCAAGGTTGCGCCCTCCTCTGGCATATGAAGGTCGCAGAAAGAAGTACAATGAAGGGGCTTGATTCAGCCTACATGATGGTTATTGCATTGATTATTTAATATCAAAATGGCACAGATCTGGAAAGTTACTATATATATATATACATACACATACACATATATATGTAGTATATTTTATGTGTTAACAATAAACGTGTCGTTATTTTTTTTTTTTTTTATCAATAAGCGATATTACTAAAATGTTTCCAAACCAATGCAAAAAAAAAAGCTGGCCCGTTATAGCCTACATGGTGTATGTACGTCACTTGAGGTGCAGATTAATCTGTGCAAACCTACACATATTTTTCTTGTATTAGGAGTTACCACTAATGTGAAAAGTCTGCAACCAGCCCACAGTGGCAAACCACTGAGACCGTTGAGGAAACTGTAACTACCACTACAGAAACGGCAAGTGCCATTGCAGCAACAGTAACTGCCGTTGTAGCGAGTGGCTGGCCTGGATCTTAACGTTTCTCCATTTCTCTCTCTCTCTCTCTCTCTCTCTCTCTCTCTCCCAGCCGCCACCCTCCCCTCATCCTCCCCCTGCTTGTAGCTGTTGGGAACAACTGCACGTTATTCCATCTGCGATCGACTAGTTTTGCCTCACGTCAGGTCCCGGATGTGTGGCACAAAAGTTTGAATTTCAGATCTGAATTTGAATTTCAGATCTGAATTTGTATTTCAGATCTGAATTTGTATTTCAGATCTGAATTTGAATGGAGAGAACTGAAACTGAACTATGAAAATGAATTAGGGAATGAATTTTTTCAAATACAAAAGTTTCAACTTTACCAATATACACATTCAAAAAACAAAGATTCAATATCAAATATGGTGATTTGGATTCAGTTTTTTAAAGCAATTATTCAAACAGGCATAATCAGATTCAAATTGAATGATTCAAATTCAAATATAAAGAATTCAGATTCGCTCCCCAGTGGCACAAAGTTTATCCCATAGGAAACAGTGTAATAGGCAGAATTAGCATCGTTAGCATACGTGGTAACGATGCTAATTCGTCGTCACGACTGTGTTAGACCGTTGCAAGGGAGCTGGAGCTGCAGCTGCTCCTGGTCCATCACAGAACCAACACAGAGAGACAAACATTCAATCAGATCAGTGAGAATTTAGACTCAAATCAGCTTAACATGCATGTCTTTTTGACTGTGGGAGGAAGCCTGGAGGGAACTCATGCATACACGGGGAGAACATGCAAACTCCCCCGAGAAGCCTACTTGTTAATATATAAGAATTATAAAAATAAGATATATTAAGTATGTAAATTAAAGGTCCCATATTATGCAAAATTCACTTTTTAATGGTTTTGGAACAGTCATACTGGTCCCCCCGCATGTGTAGGAGACCCGTAAGTGTGAAACTCTTTCAGGCGCTCTCTCTCCCCCCTGCTCCACCTCTAGGGAAGTAAGCGCTGAAATGAGCTTGTTTGAAAGCGTGTACGTTATGACATCATAAGGGACAATAACCACTCCCCACAAAGCGATGGACCCGTCTACCGGCTCTCAAAGCCCGCCCTCTAAAAATCACCTAGCGCCCAGTGTTTTTCCCTCTTCGGCAACCCTCGTTAGCGGACATGGCTAAGCGACAGAAGCACTGTTCTGTTTGTGGCTGCATAAATGAACACGAAAACGTTTTTTTACTTCCATCCACTGAACCCACGAGGACTGAGTGGATTAATTTTATTTTTGGAGGAAATGTACCCGGAAAACTTCCAAAGGTTTTGCATGTCTGTGGCCAGCATTTCAAAGAGGACTGTTTCCACAACATGGGTGCATGGAAAGCAGGCTTCGCCAACCGTTTGAAGCTGAAGCCAGGTTCAATACCAACTGTCCGTGACACAGCTGGAGAGGTAAGAGCTGGCAGTTATTTTATCGTTTCGGCCTTATTAGTCTGATAGCTTGAAAATATATTAACCTGTCAATCACCTCATGACGGGCGATGCGATGGGCGGAGCCAACAGCTGAGCTGCTCCACCAGGGTTCCGCCCACCATAAACGGCACATTTCTGAAGCTCCTAAAAAGAGGGAGGTGAAGAGAAGCCGCTGCACTCAAACTGAGGGTCGATTTGTCCATACCATGGCGGAAATATTTCATTTAGATATTAATGAATGGTCTCAGATTGGGAATAAAGTGTATAATATGGGACCTTTAATAAATTATAATGATTTTGTTGAGTGTGTTTGTAGTCTACTGGGAGAATCACAGACCTAGACGTTCCTTTAAGCTTTGGGTGCAGCAGTCTGTCTCTGAAGAAACTCTGCAGGGCTGTCAGTGTTCGCAGGGGCTTTGTTTTGTCGAGATAATGAAATAAATTATCCCATTATCATGAGAAAACAGTCCTCTTTCTTTGGAGATAACAAGAAAATTAACTTGTTATCTCGAGATCATGATTAAAAAAATAATAATAGCCAAAAATGCCCGTTTTCAGCTTTTGTATTCAATTAATGGAGTCCCAAGATAATTTCAGGTTGTCACCAGATCACTGGAAAAAAAAAAAAAGCCTGCATTTATCAAATAAATTCAGAATTTTTATTGGGGCCATCAATACAAATGCAAACACCAACATATGGGGTCAGTAAGAAGGAACGAGGGGAGTCATGGCTCGGAAAGTTGGAGAACCACTAGTGGACTGGGATCTGGTGACTGTGGAGGCCATGGCAGCACAGTTAATCCACAGACATGTTCAAGAAAGCAGTTGGAGATGATTTTAACTTTGTGACATGGTGCATTATTCCTCAGTGAGGATGAATTACAGTCGCTGTGCTACACTCAGCAGGTTACAGTTTGTTATTGCTGCAACAGCTGCAACAGTTGCAACAGAAATTCTCTTTCTGACTAAAATGACTAATGTCTTTAAAACGTGTTGAGAATTGAGACTTTTGCTGAAGCTCTTACAGAGCTTAAATTCTGTAAATGATACAACCAACTCCAGAAAAGTTGGGGCTGTGTAAAATGTAAATACAAACTGAGATTTGCAAATCTCATGAACCATATCTTATTCCCAGATGAATATATGAGTTGGAACAGGATGTTTATCACGATGTAGCACTCCCCTTAATTTTAACAAGTAACATAAAACAACAAATAATCACACATTCATACAGGGGGCAGGATACTTTAGACTGTTTTTATATAACAAAACGATTACTTAAAAGTGCAATTAACCGCGTTTCTATCTTTGTGCTGAGTTAACAGGGTCGGTTCTTCTTTGTGGTGGTTTTTCCAGTCAGTCCCCAGCATGGACTCACCAGCTTGAGTCGCATATTTATGTAAATTCAGTGGCTGCAGTGTGAGCGATTTACTGTAACGCGAGAGGCGGAGACATACCGGAAAGAGCAGTACACTGAGACCTCGGATATGGCTCACGCCTCTTGACTGACAGTTTTGCTGACCAATCAAGACACGGTTTACTAAGCCCTGATGCAGACACGTAAACCAGCAGAAGCCGGACATACTGTGAGCAGAAGCGACCGAGAGCCATCCGGATGGTGTGAGATCGGCTGAAAGGCCGCAGCTTCGCAACATTTTCTAACACTAATTTTACTTAACTGGAAGTGGGTGGTTCTACCTAAGAACCAGTGACAAGGACCTGAGTCAGACGGAATACAAACTGGTCAAAGGAAATTTGACTTTCTGTAAAATTGAAGATTAAATGACGATGGTTTAAATATATATTTAGGTAAGTAAACAAATTCTTGTTATTGTGGAAACAGTGTAATAGGCAGAATTAGCGCTGCTGTCGGGCAAAAACCTCCTATCTCCAAAAGTATCATTCTTCAAAAAATGAAAAAAACTGTATGGTTTTGTAATAACTGGACATAATGTCATCCAACTTTGTATTGTGTTTTAATCATATATCTTTGGTTAAATATTTGTAAAACAACAGACAGACATAAAGGGTGACCAATAGTACTGATTTATATGGGGCGCCAAGTGTAAAAATTCAGTATAAAAGTTGTAGCCGACACATTTTCATTATTTATCTCACTTTTCTCACATTTAGCACATTTTTCCTACATTTTCCTACATTTAACATAACTTTTAACCACATGTATAATGGTCAAATAGAACATCTAAATTTTAAATCTAAATCTAAATGCTATATGTTAAATCTAAATGCTATATGTTATATCTAAATGTTAAATCTTATATTTAAATCTTAAATGATAAATCTATATGTTGAATCTTAAATCTAAAAGTTAAATCTTATATATAAATGTTAAATCTAAATCTAATTGTTTAAATCTAAATCTAAATGTTATGTTAAATCTAATTGTTTAAATCTAAATCTAAATGTTATATGTTAAATCTAAATGTTAAATCTAAATCTAAATGTTTAAATCTAAATCTAAATGTTATATGTTATATCTAAATGTTAAATCTTATATCTAAATGTTAAATCTTATATCTAAATCTAAATGTTTAACCTAAATGTTTCGAATATATGCTAATTAACCCCGCCCCTTTTAACCTCAACCAATACGCTAGTAGGGAAACACTCGCTCACACACACACACACACACACATGTCTTTACTGTGAATGTCTTTCTGCATTTACGAGCTGCACTTCAAAGTACACTTCCAACCAACCACTCACACCATTAATGGTAAGATGCATATATTTATTTTTAACTTTCTAAACAACATTTTGCGGACATTTCAAGTCTTTTGTTGATCTTTAGACCATGATGTGGAAAAGAAAAATTCCTAGAAGACCAGCCTAAGCTAATCTGGTCTGGGAATGACAATGACTGATGCTTCTGGAGAAAAAGGCAAACATCTTGTTTTTATATGTTTTGACTTTGGCTCAAGTAGCCTGATGAAGCCCCATTTCGTCAAGGGATAGATGGCAGAGGAGCCTACTGAAAAAGAGAAAACAAAGATTTCTCTTAATGGACTGAGTACAGGTAGTGGCTTTTAAATAATACACACACAAACTTTGGACATTACAACATTTACTCAGTTAAGGATTAGGAAATGCATTCTTGGTTCACTTCACTTTTCTTTGTGATGTGACGGCAGTGATAGCGATAAATTTGCCCTGGACGTTAGCTACAGAGCTCTACGTAGCTAGCTAACAGTAAAAGTCCGCAAAATGTTGTTTAGAAAGTTAAAAATAAATATATGCATCTTACCAATAATGGTGTGAGTGGTTGGTTGGAAGCGTACTTTGAAGTGCAGCTCGTAAATACAGAAAGACATTCACAGTAAAGACGTGTGTGTGTGTGTGTGTGTGTGTGTGTGTGTGTGCGAGCGAGTGTTTCCCTACTAGCGTATTGGTTGAGGTTAAAAGGGGCGGGGTTAATTAGCATATATTCGAAACATTTAGGTTAAACATTTAGATTTAGATATAAGATTTAACGTTTAGAGATAAGATTTAACATTTAGATTTAGATTTAAACATTTAGATTTAACATATAACATTTAGATTTAGATTTAAACATTTAGATTTAGATTTAAACATTTAGATTTAGATTTAAACATTTAGATTTAACATATAACATTTATATTTAGATTTAAACAGTTAGATTTAGATTTAACATTTAGATATAAGATTTAACATTTAGATATAAGATTTAACATTTAGATATAACATATAACATTTAGATTTAGATTTAAACATTTAGATTTAACATAACATTTAGATTTAGATTTAAACAGTTAGATTTAGATTTAACATTTAGATATAAGATTTAACTTTTAGATTTAAGATTCAACATATAGATTTATCATTTAAGATTTAAATATAAGATTTAACATTTAGATATAACATATAACATTTAGATTTAACATATAGCATTTAGATTTAGATTTAAAATTTAGATGTTCTATTTGACCATTATACATGTGGTTAAAAGTTATGTTAAATGTAGGAAAATGTAGGAAAAATGTGCTAAATGTGAGAAAAGTGAGATAAATAATGAAAATGTGTCAGCTACAACTTTTATACTGAATTTTTACACTTGGCGCCCCATAGATTTATGAAGGAAAACAAAAATCACGAATTTTGGACATAGGAGGTTTTGGCGCAACAGCAGCGATACGTGGTAACGATGCTAATTCGTCGTCACGATTACTTTACATCTTTTTCGATTGTCTTGCCAATACTAGCTAACACTGTTTTATTTATTATAGTGTAAATGTCTTATAAATGTTAGAACTGAGTTGGACGTGAGTTTTATACTTAAAATTATACTGTTATTATACAAACATGACGGAGACTGCTTGTGTTGCGTCTATGTTCGGACTGCAAGACTTGTGTGTCTGTTGTCCTTTTTGACCGACTGCTTCTCTTCCCATGCAGTCTCCACCATGGTGTCCGTCAGGCTGCTCCTACTGTCTGGGTTTGCTTGCCTCGCCACTGCCTTCACCGCTGCGGACGGTCAGTAAAATTTCTAAACAAATGAAGGATGTCATGGTACATAAGCATGCAGTCATGTGGAAAAGAAAGTTCAGCCTCTGTTTTCAGCTCTTACACATCTAAACATAATCTAAAACCGTGACTTAGTCCTTTAAATCAAGTTTAGTCTCAAAATAAAATTTAGTTTAATAATATAACCTCAAATCAACAACAAAAACTTTTCAAATAATTTATTTAACATTAACAAATATGAGGTGTAAGAGTAGTCTGCAATCGAAGAAAAAAAATAATTGCGGAGGAATTTTGGGCCTGTTGTCTTTGCCGCGATAGTTTATAGAATTAATTTATGTTCTGCTTATTTACTTTTCTAACCCGAAGTCCACTCGGTGACAGCAGGTGTCCGTATCATCATCCTCCCACCACCGTGCTGACAGGTGGTTTGAGGTGTTTGTGCTGATTTGCTGTGTTTGGTTTTTTGTGCATTCTGACCAAACTTTGGTCTGGTCTGTCCAAAGGATATTAGGCCTCATTCATCAACATTTATTTTGAACAAATTTGTTCTTGAGTCCTACGATTATATACATCTTCGTATCTTGGATTTGTATTTAAGTCAGAAGAAATCCTACGTACACTCGTACAAACACTGTTTGTGTTGTTTTCTGGTATTCAGTTCCTTAAAATACAATAATAAAAGTACAGTCGTTAAGTTAATGACTCCCAGGTTAAATCCCCATCATCTGCAGCTCCAAGGGGGGCACAAGCCAGTCCCTGAGGGCCAGTCCCAAGCCCAGATAAATGTGGAGGGTTGCGTCAGGAAGGGCATCCGGCATAAAACATGTGCCAAATGTACATGCAAATACATCCTACAACTTCCACACCAGGTCAGATGGAAGCGGATGATTTGCTGTGGCGACCCCTGTGGGGAAGTTAAAATAACTTCTGGTCATTTACAAAGTATTTTGTTATTTTTAAATACACAAAACTTTAGAGATATTCAAAATGTAGGTGAAATTTAAATGTAAAAGTTGATGCTAAATGTAGGATATTTACCTAGTCATGTGATGACAATCCCTTCGTCTACAAGTATTTATTAGAAAGAAAATCCACCAGTGTTGGGTATACCCAACATAAAATATCAACATGTCAGCAACTTGTCCTGTGTTAGGTGTGGTCTGGGTTTTTATTTATTTATTTATTTTTTCGCAGTTAATCATCATGTTGTGCAATAAATACGTAAACGCTGTGTATATGTGTGTTAAAGTTTAAAGAAAGTCAAATTAAGTCCATCTGTAAAGGTTACAGTGGATTTTAGGTTCATTCTGACATATGAAAAGATAAATATCCCTAACTTTTTTTTTAGTTGTGTAAATGGCGGATATTGAAGATCATGTCCTAATGTTATATTTTTTGAGGTAAAATTAAACCATTTTTATTCATTTGATTAATTTGGAAGCAAGTTGCAGTTAAGACAGGATTTACTTCTATTTGTGTTCTTCCTAAAATCATCAGTGTAGTAGACTGAACATACGTGTGCATTGAAACATTCTCACCAGATCCTTTTCCTCAACTTAGGGCTGCTCGATTATGGGAAAAATGATAATCACGATTATTTTGATTGAAATTGAGATCTCGATTATTTCACACGATTATAGATAAGAGGTGGGGGGGGGGGACATTTGAAGTGTTTAGTTTACTGTGGTAATACCGACTTCTTTCCACCAGGTCCCCATAGCTATTGTTTGTCTCAGACCAGCAGCTTTGTTCCGCCTGGTGTGATCTGGAAAAAAATAGTCTGGAGACATTTCGTTTTCATGTTGAAATCCGCGTCAATAAAATGTAGCGCGACATTTCTATACGGCTCTGGTGCGGCTTTACCACAGGTCCGTAGCGGTGGCGAAACATCGGACTGTCACCACGTCTTTCACAACACCCTCCCTACACTCATCATACAGGGAAGAAAGAGACAGTCCACTAACATGGTGGTGAGATGGCAGTGATGCCGTTTGTCCAAAGTGTTGATGAGTTTCTTAAATCCCGGATTGTTCACTGTGTTAACTGAGAAAAAAGTTCTGTTTATAACGTTTGTCTCTCTGTGACTCTGGGAGCTGGTGGATTATTTAGTTGCGACTTACAAAAATTGGACATTTTTCTATTTTTTTGTGTTGCGTCGCAAGCCCCCGTGTGCACGTCTGCTTGCACGAACGCAACATTTTACATGCACGACTGTCGCCTGTCGCTTGGCTGGAGGAGGGCAGCGATTTTCGCTTCCTCGTGCAAGTTTACATAGAAAATGATGGAGAAGGAGCAAAGCCGCCTCCCGTGTGTCCAGGTGTCTGCAACTCGTTCTGAATAAAACTAAAGTGGCAGTGGGAGGAGTCTGCAGCAGTAGGAGGAGTCTGCAGCAGTGGGACAAGTCTGCAGCAAAGCACTGCAATGACAGCTGCGCTCGATTTGAAAACAGCACAAATCCAAGGACAAAAAATAATCGGACCATTTCATTTTTATGATCGTTCAAAACCCAGATCGTAATTGCGATTAAAATTTGATTAATTGCCCAGCCCTAATAAACAGTGTGAACAGGGACCTTGGAGGAAGTCTGGACTAACTTGTCAGCACATGCTCTGAGAAAACAGAACAGCTGCTACAGTAACTCATGGAAATGATCTTTGCTGATGTGTTGGTTGAATTTGAAGATTAAAGGCTTTTTTTCTCCATGTTTTTGTGTTAAGCTTCAGGACATGTCAGCCACCTGGTGGTTACTCCACAGAGTCCAGTGCTGGAGATCGGGACAAACTTCACAGCTACGTGCACGATCGTTGACACAGATGAAATCACTGTGGATGATCTCTACTGGCGGCTGTCTAATACTAACATACCTGAGGAACACTACAAGAAGATCAACAGAACACTTAGTGTCACTTTCCCCGTCAGAAGTGAAAAAGCTGAATGGTTGATATGTCAACTAAAGAGGCCCCACCAGGTCATCTGGTATGAAGGCAAATTCATTCAAGGAATATGGCTTAGAACCGGCTGTAAGTCTAACCTAAAACTTTAACACCGAATTAAATGGTCATTTTTATTTAGATATTTGACTTCAGGCAAGTTTTGAAGCAGGATGCTGGCCAGATGATGTTTTTGACTTTTTTATTAAAAATAAAAAAGACTGTACAGTAGAAGTAGTTAAACAAAAATGAGTTTACATGTGTTGGAGACAAAAGTTAAGAAGATGTCTGTGTGTTTGTCCTTATGTCAGATCGTCCAGGGAAGCCGGAGAATCTGTCGTGTAAAGCATTTCAGGAGAAGTCCTCCATCTCTCCAATCATCACTTGTGAATGGGAGGTCACCGGACGTCAAACCAAAGACGTTCCTACAACATACATGCTGATAGCTACATATGGCAAGTGAGTATACCTCTGCAGGGTTTCGCATCGTAGATTCTGGAAACGTATCTGCTTTGGTTCATTGCAGCATCATGAAGTTACTTCAGGAAAAGATGCGATTTGCGATAAAACTGTTGAAAGTTGCGATGACAAAATGATCTGCGATAAATCAAATTAGGGATGCACCGATATGAAAATTTTGGCCGATACCGATATCCGATATTAATATTGGTGTTATGGCCGATAACCGATATTTGCCGATGTCGATATTTATATATAGGTCTAACTATATATATATATATATATATATATATATATATATATATATAGACCTACATATATATATATATATATTTTCATATATTAAATATTTTTTTTTTAAGTTTTAAGATTATCAAATCTGTACAAAGTAAAAATGATGCAAACTGTTTTTTTTCCTCCACCAGACTTTCCCATGAAAACATGGAACAAAAACAAAGCAACACAAGCGGGAACACACACGTTTATCTTTGTTTTTCTTCTTCATCTGATCACACGCTTGTTCCTGGAAAGTGGGGAATCTTTACAATTACTTAATCATAGTATTTAATAGCACAATTAGTTGTTAAATCAAGTAATAGTGACATCCGTAATTCGGGTAGGGTACCCTACCAGAGGCTAATCCCTCCCAACAACACAGCCTTCAGCTTTCAAATCCCTCCACCATGTTCACATGCTGATCGGTGGAGGAGATATCAGATATCAGTTTAATATTAAAACCACACAGAATAAAGAGATGGTTGTGACACCGGAGCAGCTGAAGCATTAAAAGTTAAAAAGAGCATAGAGAGTGATGAGCAGGAACCACATCAGGTCGGTGTAGCTGTGTTTAGCTCATGCATGAGATTATTGGATTGAATATCATTCTATCAACACAGGGATAATTTAAAGCGTAGGCAGTGTATGTATGCACCACTGTGTAACATTTGATGTGTTTTTAAATGTCTTGTTCACAGTGATAAGAAGAGTACCTCAACACCAAACACCAAAGCCCAACTGTCTCTGAGCACCTTCCCCGATTTTATGTTGCTGGACATTTGGGTGGAAGCGCGTAATGATCTGGGGATGGTTTCATCTGAGCTTCTGAAAATCGAATCTAACTGCATTGGTGAGTAAAACTATTGAGTATGAATAGTAATCAGCAGTACAGCCGTTTGCTTGTGCTTTCAACTGACTCAGTGGACCAAAGTGTGACATGCCAACCCTTCATCGGTGCTGACTGCCTGCTTCATGTGTTGCAGTGAAACCAAACCCTCCATCAGAAGTGAAAGTCATTTCAGAGAAGGAGTTTCCTTCCTCTCTTCTCATAAACTGGACCCATTCTCTTAATGTTTACTCGATTACTTGTCAAATTCGATACTGCACAAGTGGATCTCACATGTGGACCTACGTAAGTATGTCTGAGACCCACTGGGTCACAAATCCCCCAGTTTTCTCACACTTTATTTAGCATGTACATGTAGTCTGTTTGTAAACATATGTGTTATTTTTACATTACAAAAGCTGCCAAAGCCCAGCAACCTTTAACATTTAATCCTTCAGCTGCCGGTTAAATTTGTTGTAATGCTTCAGCATTTATTTGAGTATTTAAAGTGAAAAAAACCTGAAAAAGAGGGACGGAGATGATATTGATAAGAGATGTTATTGAAATCAGTGCCGTTATGAATTCTGCCTATTAATCTGGTTCTTTATCAATTCTCCTTGATTCTGACCCATTTTTTTATGAGGAATCAAATATGTAACTCAGATTTATGCTGTCAGAAGAAACTGTCTATTTAATATCTTGATAAGTGTCAACTCCACACAAACTATGTAAAGAGAATTATCCAGGTCAATAACATCTTTAAACTCATCTGGATGCCAAAACTACAGATCTGGTCTTAAAAAGGGAAAATAATGCCATAGAGAGAATACTAACAACGATATGATGTGAATTAGAATAGTGCCTCCTCATGCCAATTGTTCCTGTTTGTAAACTTTTATTTACTTGTTTTTCTTTTTTTTTTTTTTTTTTTATATATTTTAAAAATTGTGAGAGAAGTGGATCTGTTTTCAAATTGTAGATTGCATTTCTTCAATAAAAAGTAAATATTAAAAAAAAAAAAAAAGGGAAAATAATACATCACTTAATATAAATACTGTAGATGTTTGATGAAGTCAACCAAGAATGCAGTAAAACAAACACTGACCCTGTATTTGAAGTACTGCCACGTTAACCAGAAACAGATTCACCAGGTGAATCCTGGAACAGGACCAGGATGCATAACTCCAGTAACTGGCTCCTGAATGCTTCTCATAACAGTGTTTCCCCTACAGTTATATTGGAGTGGAACCCGTCTGCCTTTAGACCTTTCCATTAGCACAGGTTTATACTTTGTTTTATTAAACAACTAAACAGTATGATGCCGTTTTTGTTTTAATTATACTGCTACACGTCCTTTCTCCTTTTCTCTCTGTATTGAGACCGATACATACACAGAAACATTGTGATGATACGCCCCTGCCCACCACGACTGTCTCAGCACTTCACTCTTAGAATGGATTTCTTGTAGCCGCGCTTTGGTTTGTGGAGCCACGATCTGGTTAGTGTAGCTGAGTGCAGGATCGCTTAGCCGCTCTCTGGATCGGGTAGCCACGCTCTGGATCGGGTAGCCGCTCTCTGGATCGGGTAGCTGCGCTCCGGATCGGGTAGCCGCGCTCCGGATCGGGTAGCCATGCTCCGGATCGGGTGGCCGCTCTCTGGATCGGGTAGCCGTTCTCCGGATCGGGTAGCCGCGCTCCGGATTGGGTAGCAGTGCTCTGGATCGCGTAGCCGCGCTCCGGATCGGGTAGCCGCTCTCTGGATCGCGTAGCTGCGCTTTGGTTTGTGCAGCCACGATCTGGTTAGTGTAGCTGAGTGCAGGATCGCGTAGCCGCTCTCTGGATCAGGTAGCCGCGCTCTGGATCGGGTAGCCGCGCTCCGGATCGGGTAGCCACGCTCTGGATCGGGTAGCCGCGCTCTGGATCGGGTAGCCACGCTCTGGATCGGGTAGCCGCGCTTTGGTTTGTGGAGCCACGATCTGGTTAGTGTAGCTGAGTGCAGGATCGCTTAGCCGCTCTCTGGATCGGGTAGCCACGCTCTGGATCGGGTAGCCGCTCTCTGGATCGGGTAGCTGCGCTCCGGATCGGGTAGCCGCGCTCCGGATCGGGTAGCCATGCTCCGGATCGGGTGGCCGCTCTCTGGATCGGGTAGCCGTTCTCCGGATCGGGTAGCCGCGCTCCGGATTGGGTAGCAGTGCTCTGGATCGCGTAGCCGCGCTCCGGATCGGGTAGCCGCTCTCTGGATCGCGTAGCTGCGCTTTGGTTTGTGCAGCCACGATCTGGTTAGTGTAGCTGAGTGCAGGATCGCGTAGCCGCTCTCTGGATCAGGTAGCCGCGCTCTGGATCGGGTAGCTGTGCTCCGGATCGGGTAGCCGCTCTCTGGATTGCGTAGCCGCGCTTTGGTTTGTGCAGCCACGATCTGGTTAGTGTAGCTGAGTGCAGGATCGCGTAGCCGCTCTCTGGATCAGGTAGCCGCGCTCTGGATTGGGTAGCTGCGCTCTGGATCGGGTAGCCGCATTCCGGATCGGGTAGCCACGCTCTGGATCGGGTAGCCGCGCTCCGGATCGGGTAGCCGCTCTCTGGATCGCGTAGCCGCACTTTGGTTTGTGGAGCCACAATCTGGTTAGTGTAGCTGAGTGCAGGATCGCGTAGCCGCTCTCTGGATCAGGTAGCTGTGCTCCGGATCGGGTAGCCGCGCTCCGGATCGGGTAGCCGCGCTCCGGATCGGGTAGACGCGCTCTGGATAGGGTAGCCACTCTCTGGATTGCCTTTTCCGGGAATAAACAGACCCACATGTCAGACATTGTTTATTTCTAGTCAGGGAGCTGGCCAGCACCTGTCGGCATGCATGTAGGTATTGATAAGCTCAGTGGCACATGATTCTGATTTTTGATTCTCATCCCTCCTGAAAAAGGCAGGCAAGTTTTTCAGTACCAGCTCCGCACAGAATTATCCAGCCTCATCATTTAATCCATCCACAAGTTCAGACCTTGACCGTGATATTCAGTTCATCCCTTCTTTGTGTTTTCCCTCCTTTGGTCAGTGTGTTTTCTGTCTGGTTTTGTAAGCAGGGCTTAAAGTATTTTGGCACCGTGCCGGCTCTCCGGCTTTTCACTATGATTCAAGAAAAAAAAAAAAACTATGGTTATAGTGGTTGAGACTCTGAATTGACTCTGAATTGTAGAATATAAAACAATAAACAGTGTTAAAGTCGGAAATTACAAATATATTCATCTTGGAAAATAAGCAGAACTTACTGCTGCATGTTTTCAGTGTTCAGCAAATAGTGACAATATACCACACTTCGTTTTTCTCCGCCAAGTTAACCTGTAGCATGAACGTTATCTCCGAGTGGTCTTGAACGCAGCATCCAAGTTGACGGTTGTTTTACCAAAATCAGATTTTAAAAAAATGGAGCGTACATTCATGTAACCAGGGAAAGACGTCCTAATTGACAACGGCCTTAGAACCAAATGGCGCTGGGTATGGATAGAAGAAGGGGTGGAGGCGACAAGCTGCTGCCAGAAACTAAGAGAGCCAGGTAGGCCTACCTGTTTCTGTGTTGTGCTTAAAGAAGCTGGTGTCTGCAACTAGTGGCAAAAAAGTTCTTACACCACGAAGGAGAACCCAGCAGCAGTTTGCGCTCCAACATACAAGTTGTTTGCCGGGAGCAACAGCCACAGCTGACGTAGCGGCCCCGGTGACTGATCCATGTTAAAAAGGAGAGCAGAGGAGTCAAATCCCAACCAAAAAAGAAAGGAGAAATAAAACAGGAAAAAAGTGTCAATGAGCTGTGGGGATTGCACTGTAGGCTTCAATTTAGTAGTTCTCAGTTTCTGAAGTAAACTGTATTTATTTTCTATTCATTTAGAATAGAAATACTTTATTAATCCCTTTGGAGAGCCCTCAGGGAAATTTGGGAAATTCATATACAGTTTAATCAGGTCTTGGAGCACTTTAACCTTTTTGTTGCTGTTGTTGTTAAAGGTCCCATATTATGCAAAATTCACTTTTTAATGGTTTTGGAACAGTCATACTGGTCCCCCCGCATGTGTAGGAGACCCGTAAGTGTGAAACTCTTTCAGGCGCTCTCTCTCCCCCCTGCTCCACCTCTAGGGAAGTAAGCGCTGAAATGAGCTTGTTTGAAAGCGTGTACGTTATGACGTCATAAGGGACAATAACCACTCCCCACAGAGCGATGGACCCGTCTACCGGCTCTCAAAGCCCGCCCTCTAAAAATCACCTAGCGCCCAGTGTTTTTCCCTCTTCGGCAACCCTCGTTAGCGGACATGGCTAAGCGACAGAAGCACTGTTCTGTTTGTGGCTGCATAAATGAACACGAAAACGTTTTTTTACTTCCATCCACTGAACCCACGAGGACTGAGTGGATTAATTTTATTTTTGGAGGAAATGTACCCGGAAAACTTCCAAAGGTTTTGCATGTCTGTGGCCAGCATTTCAAAGAGGACTGTTTCCACAACATGGGGGCATGGAAAGCAGGCTTCGCCAACCGTTTGAAGCTGAAGCCAGGTTCAATACCAACTGTCCGTGACACAGCTGGAGAGGTAAGAGCAGTACTGTTTGTCTTCTTGCTCGAACTTCTTCAGGAATGGGTTCCGGTGTTTGTTTATCCTTCACTACGCTGTAATCAGCGTCTAGTAACCGCTAAGGCCTAACCTGTCAATCACCTCATGACGGGCGATGCGATGGGCGGAGCCAACAGCTGAGCTGCTCCACCAGGGTTCCGCCCACCATAAACGGCACATTTCTGAAGCTGCTAAAAAGAGGGAGGTGAAGAGAAGCCGCTGCACTCAAACTGAGGGTCGATTTGTCCATACCATGGCGGAAATATTTCATTTAGATATTAATGAATGGTCTCAGATTGGGAATAAAGTGTATAATATGGGACCTTTAATTGAACTGACTTGTAGTTTAGTGTATTAAATTGCATTTGTTTATTTTGTATTTTCTATAATCGAATTTGATATCGTTTGTTTTGAAAAAAAAAAAAAACGATGGAAATGTTGCAATTTAAAATTACATACAGTTCACTTTTGCTCTCTTTTTTTATATATAAATGGCCCTTTACTAATTACATGATTGCTTAATGAATAAATTAAATGAATTAGTCTGACTGAGTTTCACATGTCCTCATAACATTATTGCCTTTACTTTCTAAAATTCCCATTTAAACTGCAGGTCATCTTGTGCCAAGCACAAAGCCAAAAAGCTGTTTGCCTGTAGTGTGTATGCATCAGATCCACTGCACCTCCGCTCCCCGCAAAAAAGTTCAGGCTCAGGATGTTTTTTACTTTAAAACCTGTGTATGAGAGTCACAGATCGATGTGGTTTATATTTTACAGGTTCCTCTTGCAGACATTGTCTCTCCTATAAAGTCCTTCAGACTCCAGGACCTCCACCCTTACACAGATTATGTCATTCAGCTACGCGGCAAAATGAATGGGAACGACTGCGGGTACTGGAGCAACTGGAGCACCAATATGACCAAAAGAACCCCAGAAGATAGTGAGTATTATGGCCAGTGTTTCAGATAAATAAAAGGATTTATTTATTTATGTATTGCATGTTGATTCCCTCTTGGGGAACTTTGTGAAGCGCATTCATTAAAATAATGCTGAGATTGTTCCATAGCAATGAAATTTCCCGTGCTGCATTTTGACAGTGTGAGATGTTTATCTCACTCTGGGACAAGATTTCAGGACTGTTGCTGGCATGTTCATGACAAAATAAGTGTGTGTGTGTGTCTGCGTGTTTGTATCATTAGATAATTAGGCTACATGCACACACACATTTTGTCATGAACATGCCAGTAGCAGTCCAAACTATCCATATCAGAGCATGTTTCCCTTTTTTAAAAATATTTTTTCTCCCAGTGGGCTGCAATCCTGAACATTCCTCTGTTGTTTGTTGGCAAGAAATGAAAAATATTGATATTATGTCTTTCTCTGTCTACTTTTACCACACACAGACACACTCCTGGAAAATATTTTTCACCTCAACCATCCTGACTGACTTCACATCAAAGTCATTTTAGTTTCAACAAGTTTGCAGCCATGACACAAGGAATCTTATTTGTTGTAAAAGATCACTCGGGTTCCTGCAGAGAAAAGAGAAATTTACAAGCAAAATTTGTTTCCACTTTGATTTAATTTAATGTGTCTATAGCAAACAAATCTGCTAGTTTTCAGGCCCAAAATGCCTGAAGTACTGCAATGAATTAATCTTATTTATTTGTTATAGTAATAATCATTAAAGTCTAATTTGTTTTATTATAATGTATTTTTTAAAGAAAAGCCACCAGTGGTAAATGCAATCAAAGCCGGCATCTAAAGGGTTAATGAATTAACTCATGATACAACATTTTCATGAAAAAATATTTTATAAGTGAAACAGACATTCTTTCATGTTTTTATTGGAGTTTAAAGTTCAAACTACGAATCTTGTGGTTGTCGGTGCCAACGTGACTTTTCTTTAACAGGATATGAGGGATAAGCCGTGACCTCAGTCAAAAACACCAACTTGTGCAGCGTCATTGCGTGATGTTCTGTACAACAGCAGACATTTAATAAATGCAGATTCACAGTCGTGACCTGGTCAGCCTGCACGTTTGTCCAATAAAGATCGCTCTCTTTGTTCTTTTTTCAAGTACCATCAAGTAAACCGGATTTATGGAGCACCATTGTTGAGAGTGGCCCAAATAAACGACAAGTGAAGTTGATTGCGAAGGTAAATTTCCACATAAAACAGTTCAACTTGAAATCAGAAGGACACTCATGTTACAGTGCTGGTTTGAATGAAACCTCAAAAAAGCCATTTTGAAAGTCATTCATGTGGAATTACAGACAGCTCTTAAATTATCCGGTGAGTTAAGCCCCAAAACCAGCAATCACTTTGTCATGTGAGCTGGATCCTTTACTTCAAAAATAAAAGGTTCACCCTTTAGAAAAAGTCTACACCTTTTTCTATCCACACCAGTCGTGTTCCAGGATTGGAATACCTGTTGACTTAACTGTATCTATTCTAGATAACATAGAAAGGACAGTATGCTGGAAATGTAATCATTGCCCTCACAAAATGATGCATCACGTGCATTCATAGACTCTGCTATAAAAGCATACGTAAGATGTGTTTGATAGCTTTTGAAGGAACCCCTTTACGTCCACATAGTGTATCTGTTTGCCTGGGGGTGTTGTACTTCTTAAATGGACAGATAACATACTTTGTGTTTATATTTTTCTGTCAGGATCCTCAAAGAGCGAATGGGAATATAAGAGGATTTGACATATCCATTCTATACCACAAGCATGGAAATCCTGAACTGGAGAGTATCCCAGTCAACAGGTCCGAGGAAGACAGCCGCTCCAGTCACAGAAGAGTCAATGAACTTAAAGAGATCTCCCTGGCTGACAATGAGTCTGTATTAGTTGCTGTCACTGCAAATAATTCTGTGGGGACATCTCCTAAGGCGTACTTGGGCATCCCTGCTAAATCAAACAGTAGGTATTCATGGTGACTGTAAGGTGCTATGATCTTAACCAGTGGATGTAATATCTGGTGCATAAACATTTAGTCATTGACACGTAGCATTTGGAAGGCTCAAAGTGTAAACAAAGAAGCATAAACACAGTAACATAAACCCACCATCCACTGTCAGGTTCACCTGTTCGTTTTATTGTAGACATAAATATCTAATCAGCCAATCGCATGGCAGCAACTCGGTGCACCTTGTGAATCCATGGCACTGAAGAATTAAAGCAGTTTGTAAGGACAAAGGGGTCCAACCCGGTGCTATCAAAGTGGGCCTGATAAGGTGGACTATGAGTGTAGATAATAGTTATTAGGAGCGTTTACTAGCTAGTGGACTGCAGAAAAGTGAGACGAGAGTAACCCCTCATTTCCACCGGGTGCACCGCGGCCTTCGCAGCTATTCACGGCCATTTTAGTCAACAGTTTGAACCACGTAAACGTCATCAACTTGTCAGGGAATCTGTATTTTTTTCATTTATCATGAATGAAAAGACTTTTATCCTGGAAGTGGAGAATCTCAAGATTCAAAAGATTCTCCACTTCTGTGATTTCTTGATCTGGCGGATCCAGCTAGGCGGACTGCACTTGCAGGCGCTCCACACCTGACACGGTCTCGGTGTGGATTGACGCTCCACGAAGGTCGGAACAAAACCGCAGGAAATGAGGGGTTAGGAATGAGAAATGGTGTTTATGGTTGCTAACTGAAGGTCCTGCCCTGGTCTACTAGTGCTTTCCAGGTGTCTCTAAGGTCGTCTTCCGATGGAATTTTTCTCGGAAATGAGGAAGTGACCTTGTTTTTCTGATCGGAGAACTCGTAACTTACAGAGAATCCCGAGATTCCCTGTAGATCATTGCTGTCTGCTTAACTTCTTATATGTTTTGTCCATTCGGTTTCCTGTAGGGCTGGGCCATTAATCAATAAAATCGATAAATCGAATAACTGCAGTGAGAAATTCTGCTCTCTACGAAGAAGACAACTTCAGCCCACAAACCCTCGTTAAGAGACAACCTACATCAGGGGAATTTTTCCGTAGTGGATCCCGTAGGATAAGGATCAGGTGGAAAGAGGTCACGGATGCAGTTGTGTTGCATCTCTCTATGCAAGATATGAGGCCGTTTATCGGTCATTTATTCATATAAAATATGTTTTTAGTAAGTTTAATATGTTAGAAAGAAAAGGAAAAAAAATCTATTAAAATTGGATATCGGTTTTGGTTTGAAAAAATCTGAGGTTTTATTTTTAGGTGATAAGACCCAGCCCTAGTTTCTAGTGTAAATACCAGCGACCTGCTGTTATTGATAATTACGTTGTAAAGGTGGAGTTGTTACTAAATGTTGTGGCAATATGTGGTCAATCAGCTGTTTTATTAAAACTGGCTGGTGTTCTTATAGTGTAATTTTTTACAATTGGTTTATCATTTTCTAGTTTTATATTTATTTATAATTGTAGATACTCACAAACTTTCTGTTTCGGAGGCATCCATTTTTGCAGAATTGATGCAGCAGGAACCCCAAACAAGAGTTTTGGTTGGTGATGACGCCATTTATTCACAGAAATAAGACATCTGGAGCGCACTCTGTTTTTCTGTCCATCGAATTTCTTCCCAAAGAAATCCGATAATTGAAGGAGCCTGTTCACATGACCATGACAGATATCTAGGAGTAATCAGATTACTGTAATCTAATTAACGCATCAATCACTCTGAAATGTGATATTCTGACAACCCTGGTTCATATTTGACAGATAATGATGGAATTTTTGGTTTGCATGTAAACATGCTCAAAGACCGGATGTTTTTTAAAAAAAAAAACGGAAGTTACGTCACTAAAAGGACGTACTCTGAAAGATCATAGACAAAAATGTAGATGAGGGCTTTTCAAATATTTCGTTGAAGAAGTGCATGTAGACACATCAGATCAGATTACTGCAATAATCTGATTACTCCCAGCTACTGGATTTGGGTGTGCATGTAAACGGGCTCAATGACAGTTATCTGATTATGAAAAATCAGATCAACACACTTGTTAATCTGTAAATGTGCTTATTATTGGATAAAGAATAATCAGATTTTGCTGTCTACATGATCACTTGACGTATCTGATAACTCCATCATTTATCAGAAGTTTGCCATTAATGATAATATATCTGTAGTTAGGATTACATGTATTTATATATATGTGGGTGTTTTACAGGGCCTACCCCAGTGAAGGACCTGAAGGTCTGGTCTCATGAGGGTCAGTTGTACCTGGAGTGGAAACTGGCAAATAACACGACTGTATCAGAATATGTGATCGAGTGGATCAAGGATGATGGAACAATGTGGCCAAACTGGCAGAGAGAAGCTGGATCAGTCCGACAAACTACAATTAAAGGTGATTTCTTTCTTCTGAGGAATTAGGAAACACTTAAATTTGGAATTCAATCCGACTCCTAATAAGTTGGGAGGCTGTATAAAATGTAAATAAAACCAGAATATAGTGATTTCCTAATCTAATCATCCCATATTTGATTCCAAACAGAACATAAATTATTCCCATTTGATGGGAAATATGAGCTGATAGTAAATCTGATCTGAACAGGAGCAGTTAAATGTGGACAGTAATCTGTTTCTGTCTGTTTGGTTTTAACTCTTTAGTTGGACATTTCCTATTGTCAGTCTTTACAGACTAACATTTAATACTAAACTAACTTTTAACGTGTGATTATGTTAAATCCAGGAGAGCTGGAGCGTTTTGTTTGCTACAACGTGTCCGTGTATCCCATACGCTCCCGATGGGTCAGGAAACCAGCTCGACTACAAGCCTTTCTGGAAGAAGGAGGTAAGAGATCTTCCTCAGCGACTCTGTTTAACTGTCCATTGTCTGGTTTTAAAAAAAATAAATAAATAAACAATTATTATTGTTATTTGCAATTTCTATTGTAGTGTTGTTTTCCAATTACAAACACCACTCTGTTAAAGAACTAATTCTCATGTTTGTATCATGTATAAAAAATTTCTGCAGCGTTTAACCAGAGTTGTTTGTTGGTGAGATTATTATTTTTTAATGTAACACCTTTAAAAGTTCACTCTCCCAAATTCTTACAAGTTTTTATCAATATTTTTTAATGGAATAATTGCATTGAATTTCCACAACAGAATGACACTAAAAGTACCAGTAATATTTTTTTTATTATTATTTTTTATTTATTGGAAAAGGATACAAATAACAAAACAATACAGTATTCTTCTAAAAGTTCTATCTAAATCCCTTTCAGTTTTTATACTTTTTTTGTACATACATTTAATCATAAAATAAAACATATGAACTAGGGTGCCTACAGTTTTTCCATTTTCCACTGGACAAGAAAAAGAGAGAAGAAAGAAGGAAAATAAAAACATGGGTTGTGCCATAAATGGAGAGAGGAGCTACTCTGGAGGAGTCACGCAAAGTTCACTTGGTGGGGGGATATATAGGTGATCCATTTGTTCCAAATTTGGTAAAACTTATCCTTCTGAGTTCTGAGAGAGTATGTCATTTTTTCCATTTTAAAAATTTCAAGCGTCGTTCCATACCAATCCTCTAATGTTGGCGGGGCTGGGTTTAACCACCTTCTCGTGATTTTTTTTTTTTACTGGCAGCTAGAAGAGCCTGCAGCAGCTTTGTGTCTGTCCTCCCCTCCAGAGTTGTTACATGACCATGGTATAGATTTACAAAGTCAAAAGTTATTTGTGCCCTAAACACTGAATTCAGAGTTTTATGAATCTCACTCCAGTAACGGTACAGTCTAGGGCAGTCCCAAAACACATGGTAATGGTTAGCTTCCACTGAACCACATTGTCTCCAACACTCTGAAGTCACATTTCTGTATTTACCCTGAAGAGGAGTTTTAAAGAACCTGATATTTTTCCAGCAATGTTCTCTCCACTCCAGTGAATTAGTAGATGTCCACTGAAAGTCACAGATTTCCTCCCACTCTACCTCCCCTATGCTGATTCCTGCTTCACTTTCCCACTTTTTCTTTATATGTAGAGTGTCATCTTTTCTGGCATGAAGCAGAGCCTTGTATAACCTTGAAATACCTTTATTTATAGTTGAGCTATAGGCAAGTTTTAGGATTTTGAAGAAATTGGATTCATTTGATGTTAAATTTATACTTTTGCAATGTTTGTTAAAATAAGTTCGCATCTGGAGGAACCTGAAAAAGTCTCTGTTGCAAGTCATGTTTGGTTTGTAAGGACTGAAAACTCTGTAGTGTGTTTTTGTGTGTAAATGAGAGGTATGTCGTTAGTCCTTTACTTATCAAAGATTTAAATCTTCTGTCGTTTTTATTTGGTTGGAAGTCTGTGTCGTATGCGCACCACCTAAAGATTTTCAGCATATTACCAATTCCACATGTTTTGACCACTTTGTGCCATATTTCTAGAGTGTGGTTTATCCATGGATTCAGGCCTGTCAGTTGGTCTGCAAGCCCTTTATCTGCGATTGCAGCCTGTAATGGGAAATTAGAAGTCACCCCAAATTCCAACATCTTCCAATTAGCTACGTATTCTTGATTGCACCAGTGTAACAAGGGAATTAGTTGTGCAGCATAGTAGTAATATCTTAAGCATGGGAGTGTTGCTCCTCCACTTCTTTTTTTTAATTGCAAGACAGAAGCGGACTCTAGGTCTCTTTCCCTGCCATATGAAACCTGATATCCATTTATCCCATTCCCCAAGTTGGATTTCACTCACTTCCACTGGTAAGGTCCTAAATAAATATAATAATCTCGGGAGGATATTCATTTTTACTGCATTTATCCTTGAATTTAAGTTAAGGAAGGGGACAAGGTTCCATCTATGCAAATCAGGGAGAGATTGGGCAGCCCTGCCGTGTTCCGCTCTCCAGGATAAAACAGTCAGAGAGGCCCCCATTTATCTTTATACGGGCTCTTGGTTTATGGTACAGAGACTTTATTAATGATATAAAATTGTCTTTAAATCCAAATTTTTTCCAGTACTTTGTAGAGAAATAGCCATCTGACTGAGTCGAACGCCTTCTCGGCATCTAATCCCACAATCATAGACTTGGTTTTATCTTTTGCTGTTTGTCCTATTACATGTAGTGATCTCCTGATATTGTCTAGCGTTTGTCTTTGTTGAATAAAACCAGTTTGGTCTAAGTGTATCAGGTCAGGTAAAACCTTTTCTAATCTATGCGCTAGTATCGATGTGAACAATTTATAATCTAGGTTAAGGACGCTAATGGGTCTGTAGTTGCTGCAATCTTGTTTGTCTTTGCCCTCTTTAGGGATAACCGAAATAATTGCGTCTCTCCATGAGGGGGGGATTTCACCTTTTTGTATAATGCAGTTAAACGTGTTTAATAAAAGAGGGGAGAGTTCTTCCTTTAGGGCTCTATACCACTCTGCGGTATAACCATCAGCACCTGGAGACTTTCCCACCTTTAATTTAAAGATCGCCAATTGTAGTTCCCTGGTTGTTATTGGTTGCACTAATTTCTCACCTTGTGAGCTTGTCAGCACAGGTAGATCTAATGATTTTAGAAAGGTTTCAATCTGAGCCTCATTCGGCGCCTGAGGTTGTGAGTATAGAGCCTGATAGAATAGCTCAAAACTCTCCTGGATTTTCTCCAGTTTACTTTCCACAGCCCTGGTCTGTGGGTTTTTTATTTTGTAAATAGTATTTTCTACTCTCTGTTTACGTAATTTATATGCTAATAGTTTCGCTGATTTGCCGCCAATTTCATAATATTTTTGTTTCAAGAAGACTATTTTTTCTGAATGTCTTGGGTATAAATGTCGTCAATTTCACCTCGTATTTTCTTAATTTCTTCGTTTACCTTCAAATTTACTTTATTACTATCAATTAACTGTAGTCGGTTTAGTCTTCCCTGAAGGTCGGCCAATCGTTGTCCCTTTAGTTTCTTTAAATGAGAGGTTATCGATATAATTTTCCCCCTCATTACTGCTTTCAACGTGTCCCATAGAATTATCTGGGACACTTCACCTGAGTCGTTAAATTCTAGAAAGTCTTTAATTTCTTTCTTTAATCCCTCATTTATTTTTTTATCATTTAGTATGTTTGCATTTAGTTTCCATAATACCCTCCTAATTTTTTTTCCAAATTTATGGTTATAGAGATTGGGCTGTGGTCTGAAAGGTCCACAGTCTTAATATTACACTCTCTTATTCTAAACCTGTCAGAACTAAACATAAAGAAGTAATCTATTCTGGAATAGACAGAATGTGCATAAGAATAATGTGTATAATCTCTGCCTTTGGCATATAGCTCCCTCCAGACGTCTATTATGCCCAGCTCTGTCATTAAGGATTTCACCTTCTTAATTAATGGGGTTTCTTGTTGGGGCGTTCCTGATGCATCTAGGTTAGGGTTCAACCTGATATTGAAATCTCCGCCACAGATCACAACCCCTTGGGAATTTACCATTTGGTCAAATATTTGTCTATAAAGTTGCCAATTACTACCCGGGGGAATATAGACATTTATAAAAGTTATTTTGAATCCCTCTATCTTTCCTGTTATCTTTATAAATCGGCCCTCATCGTCCTGTAGTTCTGAGATATGTTCGTAATTAAGTGTGCTCGATATTAATATAGCGACCCCTCTCTTATGACCTAGTTTATAGGAGGATGAAAATACATGCTTGAAACCTCTCTTTTTCAATTTTGTGTGTTCAGCTTGACTCAAATGGGTTTCCTGGAGAAAGGCCACCTGAGCCCTTTCATTTTTTAATTTTGACAAGATCTTGCTCCTCTTGGTGGAATTCAAGACCCCATTTATATTGAATGAAATGATTTCAACCGGTTCCCCTTGCATGTTATTTTAACTTAATAACAATATGAGTTCATTCTCCTCTCCTGATAGACTGTAAGCAAATCCCTTTTAACGTGGTAACTGAACAATGATACCAAAACCACAACAAACAATAAGAACAAAAAACAATGACCATCTTTCCCAACCTCCAACCTCAAGGTCTCTTTACTGACCTGTTCCAAATTTGAGGGATAGCCTCTGCCCCCCAATGGGGGCTAGGGGGCCCTCTACCGTGAAGGCAGCCATAGAGGATTACTTTCCCCTTGTCATTCCTCTCCACTGTTTGACAAAAGTCTTTTATGATGAAATTATTAAATCCGGCTTATTATTTTTATTTATTTTTTTTTATAACCCCTAAGGCCAGTATAGGTATTTGACTCTGCAATGAAAATTTCAGTCTGTAATGTCTGCTTCTGGACGTCTAAATACTTGCAGCTTTTCCTTTAGTTCGTTGTTTTCCTGGCCCCGTTGTCCACCTGGTCCGCACTGGTTGCCACATTCCTCGCTGAATCCTCTCCATTAGCGATGACGGTTGCGTGATCACTTTCACCGGCAGGCCTCGCCTCGCAATGTCCGCCGTCGCCTCCTCCACCGTCTTGTAGGTCGTTGTCCCCTCTTCGTAGAAAACCCTCAAACGAGCTGGGTAGAGGGTCTGGAACCGTAGCTTGTTTTCTTTTAGTACTCTCCTGGCTTCAGCATATTCTCTTCTTTTGTTTAATATTCCCGGAGCGTAGTCATGATCAAGGCTGATCTTATTATTTTTGAGAATAAAGCCTTTCTTCTGCCATGCCAAGCGAATCACTTCTTCCTTCATTCTGAAGCTCAGGAATCTGACTAGGATGGATCTGGGTTGAGCATCAGGTGGGGGTTGCGGTGCAAGTGCCCGGTGGGCTCTTTCTATCTGCAGATCCTTCGTTGTGGGAATACCAAGGTTTTCTCTGCGTAGCTTCTCTATGAAAGGAATCAGTGCCTTCGGGCTCCCTTCTGCTCCTTCCGGAATGCCATATATCCTCACGTTTTCTCTCCTCGAACGGTTTTCTTGGTCTATTAACTTAAGCTGGAGTTGTTCTTGTATTTTTAGCATTTCGGCTAGCACCTCCTCAACACTTTGAACTTCTCCTCGTTCCCCACAATTCTTTCTTCTGCGTCGTCAAGTCTCGAGTTGGTCTTAGCAATCTCCTCCCTGATGTCTTCAAGTTTTTGGTTATCTTGCCTGAATTCCCGTAATTCTTGCCGGGTCCTCCTCCTCATTTGCCGTGTTCTCGGATTGATTAGCTACAGTGTTGCTAGCATTAGCCTCCTCGTGTTGCAGCACATAGCTGTTTTTAATTGTTACCAGAGCGGATTTCCTATTTTTTTTGCTTTGATGCCATCTTTTCCCCTTTCTAGAAGTTTAAAACCACTGATTTTACTTCTGTCATCTTGACTTTCGGGGTATTTTCTTGCTTTTGGTCGGGAGATTACGATCTATGCCACCATCCCTTGGTAACCCGGAAGCGGAACCCCACCAGTAATATTTTTAATCTATTTTTCTTGTCATTAGGTTGGAAACTATGGGCCTTTTTTTTTTCCATCATTTTCTACAAATATCTACATCGCATATAGAACAAAATCTGTTTTCCTCTTTTTGCTAAATATTTGTTTTTCTTTATTTTGAAACCTAAAAACAGAAATAAAAATGTGGTTCTTCAAAAATAACAACAAATGTCCTATAATAGATATTTATCAGAAATTAAAAATAGTCTTTTTTGAAAAGTCTTGTAACATCTGCGTCTCTAAAGGAGTTTCTAAACACATAAACAGGTTTAGCAGCAGTTTTCTCTTTAAACAGCAACAGTTAAAATATTTCTTCATATATACTTATAAAATCAAATATTTATGAGAAAGAAGGATGAAATGTTCAGGATTTACTAACTAAAAGGTAAAAAGTCAGCAGGATGAATTTAAAGCTGTGAAGCTGCTTCCTTCTAAACACAGAAGGAACAATATGTGATGAATATCAGCATCAGGTGAACAGACAGAAAGCAGGATTAGAATCTCACAGCTTCTAGATGGTGAGGAGAGAGAAATATTCACTATATGCACAATAACTTCCATCCATGCACCTTCACTGCTTCATTATCCAGGTTTCTGGCCTATAAATTCTCTAACTTTGTATTTTTAGCCTGACTGTTTAGCTGCACCTGCAGCCTCCGCTAATAGAAGTTAAGGGTTAACATCTCGTTTCCGGGTGTAACATCAGGTCTGTAGATGTAACTATAAACATGTGTGGTATCCACAGAAAGTCCAGAGTCTCAGCTACCAGCTCAGTAAAACCATTTCTATCACCAACAAACACAGTTAAGACAACAATAATTAAAAGACCAGGTACACAAAGTCTGAAAAATACATAAACACAGATGATGTCTCCCCATGAACACGAACAAACAACTCCGCTACTGAAAGCTATGAACAAGAATCACCGAACCAGAGGCCGAAGAAGACCCGATTTATGCTTTATGTTTGTAAAACAGTCATAAAATGTCTCACCTTTGCTGTCTTGCCTCAAAGCTTTGATCCACCAGGATAAAACTGCATTTAGTTAAAGAAATAAACAGAAACATAGTATGTTTCTGTTTATCTTTTGGCAGCAGTTTCTGGTCCAAAAGTAACTATTCTCTGCCCATCTGCATGGGTTTTGACAGACAAAGAGAAATGTTATTGTTATTAGAGAAAAGTTAGTGAACCAGCAGACACCAACGTGGCATTTAAGTATGGATACCCGTGCTAATTAATATCTAACTAGTAGGGATGTGCAATACCACTATTTTTCCTTTCGATCTGATACCAGGTAGCTAAGGCTAGAATCCTGATACCAATACCGATACCAATACTTTTAGCTGTCCAACTTGAAAAAAATGCGTTTTACAATAAAAACTTGTGATTATGAAAATGTATTTTATACCTCAGAATAAGAATTAAACAAGCTGCCAGATATCAAACTTTGTTTTTTCTTTAATCAGAGCATGCAACCAACAGGTCAACTGAAAATCTGTGCACATTTAGAAAAAAATCGCTCAAAATAGAGAAAATAAGAACAGCTCCTCTGACTTAGATATAATTCTTTTTGGACCAGACTGAGTGGTCTTCAGGTTAGAGCCTGACATAATTTGAACTCAAACCACAACAAAGTTCACATTCTAGATTGACATTTATTTTACATTTATATGTTTTTGTTTAGAAACAACAGAATGTTGACATGATCCCCTGTCAGGGACCAAGCAGTAAAGCAGCGAGGACACAGAAGGTAATTTCAAACCTGGGTTTTTATTGACCCAAAGATACAAAAAGAATGAATAAACTAGCCAGCCATTAAAAGAGGTAAACTAAATTTAACAATACTCAAAAGTGTAACTTAAACAAAATCATACTTAACTGAGGGAAAACTGACCTCCCACAATGACACAATGAGGGTAACTTATAGTGGTTTGGCCAAACCAAATAACACACACAGGGGAAAACAAAATGGAAGACAATAACTAGACAAAGACTCCAAACTAACTAAACTTGAAACCCCCCCCCCCATGATCCAGCAGCACATGGTAGAGCCTGACGAGCCGGCGCCCAGATTTAAAGCTCCTCAGCCCTTTGCCACGCCTTTCATGAATCAGGAAATGAAGCCCGCGCCACCACGGCAACTCAAAACAAGAAAACACATGTCAAGCACATAACCTTCCATTGTTGATATGTGTGCACTCCAAATCATCAATGAAAGGTAAAACAAATACAAATACTGTCTAATATTTATCTGCAAATTAATGTACACTGAAAATATGTGAACATTACCATTGTGGGGCTTAAGCCATCACATCCCCCTTCAGTCGGTTTCTTCTCTGGTTCACTAACTCTCCTGCCTTGGAAAATATCCTCTCTGAGGGTACAGATGAAGCAGT